>NC_133107.1:21168132-21468132 GCF_022965805.1 Primulina eburnea
ATAGAAATTAATTAAAATATAAAATAGTTTTGTTTAAATAAGTTTGTGAATTTATTAGCGGGGTTGCCAATACGTTCGTATTTTAGTTGAAAAACAAACACCGATAAATTTACGTCCCAGCGTATAAAATCACTGCAAAACCCCATATTTTCAAAAATAAGAAAAAAGCATCACCCTTAATTTAAAAGAATTAAAAACAATTATTTAATAAAAACATTTTACAATTTTTCAGCCATCGATCTCCGTTCCTCGATCGCAACTAGAATATCCCTTAAAAATACATTTTAATGCAATCATGTATAAAAATATATTTTAAACATGCAATTATGCACCACATAATCAATTAATGCAATTAAAACATTTAATTAAAATGCAAAGGAATTTAATAATTGCATGCGTGTGGTTCGCGTGGACCTTCAAATTTTCGGGGCGTTACAATCTTCCCTCCTTAAATTGAATTTTGTCCTCGAAATTCGCTTATCCTTAATAACCCAAATTTTAGACTTAGTTCTAGTATTCCAAAAATCCCACGCTTCCGCTGCGCTTACTCTGATAAAACTTAAACTCTAGAATGTCCTTACGTCTCTTATCCCAACTAAATTTCCTTCTTAAATCCTTATTTTCAAATCGCAACTTAAAAGACCCAAATACTTAGTGTTATTACTATTATAACCTCGAATTTAAATTTTTTCTTACGATTCCCAATATTAAAGATGGAGTGTCATACTTATCGTATATTATTTTCCTTATTTTATACCTAAAATATTCATCAACTTATCAAATTTTAATCTTAAAATCCCAAGCTCACCTTCAAATTCTTAGATTTTTCAAGCTTAACATCGATTCATACGTAAAAACCCTTGATTAACATTCCTTATAACACTATACCCATGATATCCCAAGGTTCTATATATTTTTAAAAATCTATATCATCAAAATTCTTACTATTTAACCCATTCAATTTGTTCTTATTGCTAACTAGTCCCCAAATTCCTTAGAAATTGCAAAATTAATTCTTAATTTCCTCAAAAATCATCCTAATTGGTCCTTATTTTCAAAAATCTTATGATTAACCCATAAATTCTTGGCATTCTTAATTTCCTTCTATAGGTTTCCCATAGCAAAATTTCAAAAATTTACACTTATTTACCCAAAAATCAATTCATAAAACCAATTAATCTTACCTTTCATCAAACTTAAAATCCCAATTTATATATTTTCTTACTTCCCAAGATAATCGCAGTCCTCGAATAATTATTACTTACGAGTAATTCCAAAAATTAATTCGACTAGTAACCATGAATCATAAATATTTTCTTAGAAAATCTACGTATCCCAAAGCATTCATAATATTCATCATTAACTTATAGCCCAAAAATAGAACGTCGATACTAAAATTCAAAATCAACATAATCCAATCCCACCACAAACCAACATGCGTTAGAATAAAATAATTTTTCATTTCATATCATATCACGTATAAAAATTCTAAAGCATATAAATCATATATCCTCATAAAGCTATTAAACATGTGACGTAAACATGTGATCCATAAATTATGCAGGTAACATCATAAAATCATATAAATCATGTAAACTTACAAATTGAGGCTTGACGACTGATCTTCCCGGCGCTGATGGTTGCACAACCCTTTACAGAACCAATACTCTGATACCAACTGAAACGTCTACCCTTTTTATTGCTTTAAAAGTACTTGAATTTTTTTTTTTAAAACACTCAATTTTCGGCCATGAAATATAACACATGAAAATATTTTTTTATAAAATATTTTGCCCTTTTAGAATAAAACCTCAACCAACTAGTATCTAAAAATTCAAGTGAAATAGTTATAAAGTAAAATTGTCTGATGTTTTACCAAACCTAAGAAGCAATAATTTGAAAGATAAAGCCCATACTAAACTCTCAAAAATCTCTCAAAGCATAAATAAATAATCTTAAAAATCTTTAACTTAAATCATAAAGCATAATTCGGAAAATATAGAAGCGTTGGTCCTCGGGTTGTGTGCGCCATCAGTCCAGTCAAATCATCCGTCAAGACCTCCCTCAACCTCACCTGCATCCATCACACCTAGTGAGTCTAAAGATTCAGCACACCATAATCTTTATAACGAATAATACGTAATACAGTCAACATATAACGGTGAAAAATACTTGTACTTAAAATATCGTTTTCATGAAGATGCATAAACATAACATTTTCGTAAACATTTTCATGATGCATAAAACATTAAACATAAACATTTTCGTAAACATTTTCATGATGCATAAAACTTTAAACATAAACATTTTCATGACATGCAAACATGAATTTTCTTTTCCTCAACATGACATGACATATAACCTTAAACATAATCATGAACATTTCATTTTTTCTTTTGTTGAATTCAGATCGTTAATTGTGAATTTCCTCAATCCTCAAAAGTCAATGGATCCATCTACATGTAACCACAGTACTGGGCGGCGGGGGACACCAGTAACACTCTCACCGGTCAACTGGGCCCTGGCCAAGCATTATCGAATAGAAATACGATCGTCGGGGCTCCCTCTGGGGCCTTCTCCCATAAATGGGCTCCCTATGGGGCCTTCTCCCCTCACGATATTCTCATTCTTACCTCAAACCTCATATCCTCATAACCTCATGTTCGTAATAATGGAAACACGATCGTCGGGCTCCCACTGGGACCATCACACTCACGACATCGCCATTATTAACGAACTAGTCACAATCACTTCACTTTCTTCAACGTATTTCATTCACATCACTTTATAAAAATCATGAATAACATAACATTTTTCATTTTTGAAACCAAGCATGCAACATGTATTTTATATGCCTTCTTAAAATCATAAAAATTCCTTAGACATTTAAAAATCATAAATAAATCATGAATACTTCATAAATGTTCAAAAATAATCATATTAACATAAAAACAGTATTTAGGGCACTGCCATGACCTTTACTAATTTCCCGGTGTAAAAAGATCGTTTTACCCCTGGACTCGACATGTTACATTTTCGACTTTTTTCTTGATTTCATGACTCTAACATGTCCCAATTAATTATTTAAGCTTACATGAATTTTTCCATAATTTTATTTGGCTTAAACGTTAGACTTTTTCAATTATCTGTTCTTAATTGTTTTAACAGTGTTTTGATCCCGAAAAATACCAAACTTTAATATAAAATCCCTAAATTCTAAATTTAGTCTTTTTATATTATTTTAGCCCTTATGGACCACGACTCGACCCCCGTGAGTTGTTTTCTACTTTTCTTTGTTTTAAAACCCTATTTGACACTTAAACTTCGACCTCGAGCCAACTTTTGATTTTCTCGAGTTACCCCCGCACCATGTTGGTCCAAAACTTGCCCAACATCCTAAATTAACCTACTGGACCATTATTCACCAAGACACTAACCCAAACCATAAAAACGAGAACTTCCTAAGTGACCCTATGCTGGCCGAGACTTTCAACTTGCATGGACTCTAGGTTTTGAGCACTTAGTGACCTTGCCGTCAGCCTAGCTCCCAAGCCAACCCCCTGTGCACCTTCCTAGGAGCCTAATGAGTCACCCTAGCCTAACCCACGAGCCCTGGAACGATACCTTAAACCCTGCAAGCCACCCGAAGCTTGCACCCTTTTTGTGTCACTTCTCGGGTAGGCAAGGACTCCTCCCAGCCCCTCGAAACCAAGTCCTAGCGTGGCTAGGACTCTTCCCTTGCCCCTCAACGACACTAGCCAAGCCCTGGTCCTAGCCAATCCCAAGCCCAGTAGCAAATCCCATGAGCCGAGCCCCCTTCGATCGCATGACAGAAACTAGGCAGCAGCTTGTTCTATTCTTATGTGCAGTCCATACGTGCGTTTCTAGGATAATAGAACGTGTGGAAACCTTCCCTTCTCAATCTACCAGACCCTATATTGGCCCCTTACCAAGCCCCAGCAAAGATAAGCCTTTAATTCCCTTAAACTGAAACCTCCTCCCACCATGACATCAACTTACAACCTACTTATTCTTGTTCGTGTACAGTGATTTGGGTGTGTCTAAGACCCCTTGAAAACGTGAAAACATGCCCCTTTTTTAGTCCTATACATGGCAGCCCCTTACACAATATAAAAACATGATTTTGGAATTAAATAACACAAGTTTAACACCTATATACACATAGTTACGAAAATAAATTTGTGTGTCAAGTTTTCTTTCAAATTATGATCAAATAATAATTATGGTGTGATAGATGTTTGAAAGAAAGAAATATGGCGTGCCTTTGCGTATTATACGCTCGAATAATCGTTGACGACGAAGAACGGGAGACGACTTTGGCTTGCACTTGAGTTTGAACCTTACGAATTTTCTTCCAAAGTTTGATGTGTGTGCTGTCGTGTATATTCAGGAGAGTCGGGAGAGAAATTTCAGAATTTGAAAGAGTGTGGCCGTGAGTTATGTGGGTGGGGGAAAGGGTTTTAGTGTTTTAAATACTTAATTAATCTCTCAAACAAGCTTAGGCCCATTAAGAATGCAATTAGGCCCATTAGTGTTTGATTAGAAATTAATTAAAATATAAAATAGTTTTGTTTAAATAAGTTTGTAAATTTATTAGCCGGGTTGCCAATACGTTCGTATTTTAGTTGAAAAACCAACACCGATAAAATTTACGTCCCGGCGTATAAAATCAATGCAAAAACCCCATATTTTTAAAAATAAGAAAAAGCATCACCCTTAATTTAAAAGAATTAAAAACAATTATTAATAAAAACATTTACAATTTTTCAGCCCTCGGTCTCCGTTCCTCGATCGCAACTAGAATATCCCTTAAAAATACATTTTAATGCAATCATGTAGAAAAATATATTTTAAACATGCAATTATGCACCACATAATCAATTAATGCAATTAAAACATTTAATTAAAATGCAAAGGAATTTAATAATTGCATGCGTGTGGTTCGCGTGGACCTTCAAATTTTCGGGGCGTTACACATATGATAGACCATGGCTTGATCTAGACATCATGAGGTATTGTGTGAACCATGGCTAAGGGATAAAAAGCCAACCAAGATCCACTCCAATCCATAAATCCGAAGCTTCACTCACGCAGGAACAAAAATCGAAGGAGGGTACTTGTCTTGTTTTGTTTTGAAAACAAACAGAACCATAGGACTAAGCCTTGAAAGACCGACTTGGTCACGTCCTAGACATGCTAAGAAAGTGTTCAAACCATGGTTACAGGCCCTAGGCCAACCAAAGTCCGAACCCTCGCCTTAGACAAACGAGAAGAGAAATCGAGACTCAACAATTGCAATTATGGAGAGTTGCTGTCAAATCTCTTCCTCCAGCGTGTAGGGGTGGAACCAATGAACTAACATGACCCTAACATGCCCTAGTACATTTCTAGATGCAGCCTTGAACGCCTGAAACCGAGCCAAACCCTGAAACCATCAAAACAATACCAAACGTGAAGCATTAAGAGAAGCCGAAAAAATCTGCATACAAATTTTCGAAGGTGCTGTGATGATTTCGGTTTTGCCAATAAAATCGTGTACATGTGATGTTTAGAAATAATTATATGACTTGATTGAAGAGAAAAAAATAACATATATATGCCTTGAATTTGTTTTGAAGAAAACAAAAATGATACGACGACACGGTGCGGCGGAGACAGAGTTTTCTTTTCTAGCTTTCTCTCTTGTTTTCTCCCTTGTTTTCTCACGATTTTTCTCTAGTGTTTTACTCTGAATTTCGAGAGAATGGGGTGAGGGAGAGTGGTTAGGAAATGAGGGGAAGTTGCAAGATAAAAGGGATAACTAAATGACAAAATGAATCTTGCTTTCTTTGGGTTTGTGAGATAAGGAATGATAATGATATCAAGGGATTTGAGGGATAATTAATTGAATGGGATGACCAATTTTTCTTGTCAAATAAGGGTAAGGATATTGCTTAATTATTAATTTTTTGTTGATTAAAAGGCGAAGGAATTATCTACCAAGAAAAGATTAAGGAAATGAATCAAAATAGTGAGTTGCCAAATCATGACTAAATCTTTAAGGTGGGGTGGCCGAAATTGCTAGATAAATATGGTAGAAATATTGACAAATTATTAAATTTTAACTCTTTAATGTTTTAAACACTAATTATGTATTTTAGTGAAATAGTAAATTTAATTTAGGATGGTAATCTTGCATGCATGACTAATTCTGTAAAATAAATTACTAACATGTTAAGTTACAATTTCTTAAATAAAATAAGCCTAGATTAACTTATCTCAATTGGTCACACATTTTAATTTAGGCTTTTAATTAATTATTGGACATAAAAGAACTTATTTACTACTTAACTCCAATTAATTAATTAAATCCCTAAACATTCTTTTTTTAAAAATAAATTATTCTTTATCTTAAATAAATTCTAGGAATGTTTTCTTATCCTTACATTTTATCTCAATACTCCAACTTCGGTCCGGCCTCGCTTATTTAACCGAAAAGATAAAAACTAAACTATTGCGTAAAATAAATAATCATAACTCAACCAATTTTAAAAGAATGAATATAATCCTCATGCATAAAAATATCATTTTAATTTAAATAATAGTAATTATGCATGGCTTATACGTAGTATGATTTAACGGGTTCTACATGTGTCATGGGTATGTGTATTTGATGAAATACAAATATGAAGCCTTTGAAGGTTCAAAGAATTCAGAAGTGGAGTAGAGAAACAGTTGGGACGAAGTATCAAGTCACTTCGATCGGATCGAGGTGGTGAATACTTGAGTGCCGAGTTCCAAGAGTATCTTAAGAAGAATGAGATTCTTTCGCGGTGGACTCCGCCTGCTACACTGCAGTTGAATGGTGTTTCAGAGCGTCGTAACCAGGCTTTGATGGACATGGTTCGGCCTATGATAGGGTTCAGGAAATTGCCGCCATTTTTTTTGGGATATGTACTTGAGACAGCGACACTGTTGTTGAACAATGTCCATTAAAAAGAAGTTGATAAGACACCATATGAGATATGAATGGATAAGCCTCCCAAATATTCTTATCTTAGAATATGGGGATGCCCTGCTTATGTGAAGCAGGTAGTGAGAGATAAATTGGATAGTCGATCCATTTTATTTTACTTTGTGGGATATCCAAGGAATTCAGTTGGATATTATTTCTATCATCCTCAAGAAACAAAGGTGTTTGTTTCTAGAAATGCAACCTTTTTGGAAAATGAATTTCTATTGTATAGAAAAGGGGAGATGATAGAACTCGAAAAAGTTCAAGAGACACCCACAATTGTAGAACCCACACCCGAAGAGCCATGAGAGAGATACAAGCATCTAGAAAATCTGAGAGAGTCTCGAGACTACCTATAAGGTATGGTCTGCTTCTTGAAGAGGGCCATGATGAGCCTAAACATGGATGTGATCCAATGACCTTCAAGGAAGCGTTATCTGATGCCGATTCATCCAAATGGCTTGAAGCTATGGAATCTGAGATGATTTTCATGCATTCAAACTATGTGTGGAATCTAGTGGATCCACCTGAGGGAACTTTTCCTATAGGGTGTAGATGGATTAACAAGGGGAAACTTGGGGTAGATGGGAAGGTATTGTCCTTCAAGGCGCGATTGGTAGCAAAAGGATACACTCATAGACAAGGAGTTGACTTTGAGGAAACCTTTTCTCCATTAGGAATGTTCAAGTCCATAAGGATATAGCTAGCCATTGTTGCATGGTATTACTATGAGATATGACAGATAGATGTAAAGACAGCCTTTCTTAATGGAGATATTAAGGAAGAAATTTACATGTCTCAACCTGAAGGGTTTACATCTATCAGAAGTGAGCATATGGTATGCAAACTTCAGAGATCTATTTATGGTCTAAAGCAGGCATCTAGGAGTTGGAACCTCATATTCGATAGTACAATCAAAGAGTTTTGTTTTACTAAGGATCCTGAGGAACCCTGTGTGTATAAGAAGGTCAGTGGGAGTGTTGTGACATTCCTGGTACTTTATGTTGATGACATTCTAATCACTAGGAATGATGTAGAGATGTTGCAATCAACTAAAATATGGTTAGTGAGTAAGTTCTCGATGCAAGACTTGGGTGAAGCATCTTTTGTTTTGGGAATACAGATCTATAGAGATAGATCAAGAAGATTGATTGGTCTCACCCAGTCCACATACATAGATACCATCGTTAAGCGGTTTTCGATGGATGAGTCTAAGAGAGGATGTCTATCAATGTGTCATACCGTGTCCCTATCCAAGTCTATGTCTCCCAAGACTGAGGCAAAGATAGCAACGATGACACGCATTCCGTATGCATCCGCAATTGGGAGTATCATGAATGGGATGATATCTACACGTCCTGACATGGTTTATGCACTAAGTGTAGTGAGTAGATATGAATCGAACCTTGGTCTTCTAAACCTAAAAGCTATGAAAGACATCCTCAAGTATTTGAGAAGGAGCAATAAGTTGTTCTTGATCTATAGGGGTGGAGAACTGAAATTGGAAGGCTATACCGACTCTAGCTTCCAAAGTGATATCTATGACTCAAATTCAACCTCTGTGCTCGTATTCATGCTCAATGATACTGCTGTCTCTTGGAAGAGTTCCAAGCAAGACAGTATTTCGGATTCCACCACGGAGGCCAAATACATTGTTGCATCAGCTGCAGCAAAGGATGATGTTTGGATAAGGAATTTCGTCCAAGAGTTGGATGTCATTCCTAATGGAGTTGCTCCAGTCCCGGTGTTTTGTGACAACACGAGAGCTATTGCTCAGGCGAAGGATCCAAGGTCTCATCAGAAATCCAAACATGTATCGAGAAAGTAGCACATCCTCCGAGAGATTGTGGAAAGAGGAGAATTGTCAATTCACAAAGTCGGCTCCGCAGATAATGTTGCTGATCCATTAACTAAGCTTTTACCTGGACCATTATTCGAGAAGCATCGCAAATCGATGGCTTTGAAGCATATGGGTAGTTGGCTCTAATGCAAGTGGGAGATTGTTAGAGTAGGTGTCCGTCGAGCCAAGTGTTGACCGAGGGTTCATGTTGAAACTTTATGTAAAAACAATGTTATTTTAATTATATTCGAAATTTTTGTTTTGGCGCATCTTTATCTGTATACCCATACTAGTTGCATAGATAAAGTCCTTGAATATACAAATAGTAGAAAGAATATGAGATGCCCATAAGATGAGTATCATGAAACTCATATTTGGAATACTGTATATTCTAAACAGTTCCTAGTCGATTCAGTCGTCGTTAAGAAGGATAAAATCCGCTCAAGTTTGAGACTAGTATCTGCGATATGAGTATCATGTTTCATGGGTAGGGGACATTGTGATTTCCGAGCATGCAGATAGGTTCTCCTTGTAGAGTGCACTAAACAAGTCTCCATAAAGGACTTTCCAAGTGGTTCTCACTTATCGAGTGGAAACGTCCTATTTTATGGTTGTACACACCATTAGTCCTTATGACCCGGGACAACAATGCGACTCTATATGCTAGCATTGCTTTTGGACTTGTTTACCGACTCATATGGGGTCATCAGGTGGTAAGGTTGGTGTTTTGTCGAACATATAGGAGTCTATGCATTGTAGTCAGGGATTAACTTCTTACTTTTGGGTATGGATATCCTATGTGATCTCATGTGTATGTAGTTTGGATTCTCCGATCAGAGTGTTGGTGGTAATTAAGAAAGAGGTTTCTTATATTACACCATCGATGCAACTACGACATGACACATAGTATCCATTATTTTACAGCTCTTGATATACAAATAGTTGTCGAATTGGTCGTGATATATGAGATAAAGGGACCATACTGTACGCTAACCATAATAGAATGGTTCTTGGCGACACTATCATTTGATACCTAGGGAATCATGTAAGCGATGGTGCTAGGCGTTTAACATGATTTGTTGGGTACTATCGGACCTGAGTTCTGACGTTTTTAATATCATGGAATTGATAAGTAAGAATGGAGAAATCGTAGTATGCTCATATAAAGACATGTTTAGTTTTGAATCACATTGAGAAGTGAACTCACAGCTAGTCATATCAATGAACCATTGAGGGTCACACAAGTGCTAACTTTCTAGGTTTCGTTGGGAAAAAAAATATTTCAATGTGTTGAATGGCTTATAAAAGAGTTTATAACCATAAGGAAAAATTAGTATGACTTCTATAAGGGGAATGTAACTTTTACTTTGTGGAAGTGTTCCTAAATTAAAAGTTGGCCAAGTGAACAATGTATTTGAAAATTGTTATTTTCATAAACATTGTTATGGACTAAATTTAATTAATTCAAGTGTTGAATTAATTAAACACTAATGGATCTAGTAGAGTCCAAATAATTAAATTAATTCAAGTGTTGAACTAATTAAATAATATTGGGTCTTGTTGAGCCCAATTAAAAATAATTATTCAACTAGTGGGCTTGAGTAAATTCAAGTAAGGTCTAATTGGTCTCAAATTTGTTTGAGAAATTTAAATTGAAGTCTATGGGCTTTGTAATTGTTCCAAGCACAAATAAAATTGCATGCTTGAGAGGTGGAGGGATGGAGGCAACTTTTTCAACAAATAAAGCATGGCATGTTCATGTACTTTTCAACATTTTTTAAGCACCAAGAAAAGTCCTTCTTCTCTCTCCCACACCCCTCATGGCCGAAACTTGTCCTCATTCATTCTTCAATTTTTTTTTCTTAAATTGTTGAGGAAAGCATATCATTCTCAAAGAAAAATCTTCTAATTTTTCTCGTGCAAAATTAGAGGGGATCTTCTTTGTTTGTGGTGGGCTTCATTTTTTAGCAAGGAGTGTCATAAGAAGCTTTTAGATTGTCTACCTATTGAAGAACTAAGTTTAACAACTTTGTTGGAGCAATCATCAATCCTTTGTGATTGATAGGTAAATTTGTAAACACAATATGTTTGTGTTTATTTTGGTATTTGCTACACACTAAAGGGGTGCTCGGTTTTCATGTTTAAAAATATGATTTTTAAAATTCTGTTGCGCTTCCGGACACCGTTATCAATCCCATTTCACATGGGTATAAGCCTTGGTTATTTGACTCTTAGATCTTAATGATGCTCTACCTCACGTTCTTTTACGTTCATCATGTCTCTCAGACTCTGTTGTTGTCTTTGTCTGCATAGCGTTCTTTCCATCTCTGGATCGAATATCTCTAGTTCAGACTCTGGATTCCTTAAAGAAATAATTAACATTCTAAAAATAGTACAAAAATCCTAGGTGTTTATTCAAAACCATAAGTGTTTATTCAGACTCCTTCCTAAACACTTCATCCTTATTAGCCGATCCTAACAACAATATATGAATAAATAATAGTTTATAAATTTTTCTATATATTCCAGGTTAAATGACAAACTCTATTGTTGAAGAAACCGATAGAAAAAACCTCACCATAGTTTACTTTTGTCTCGATTTAAATCCCAAACCAAGATAATTTCCTATTAATATAATACGAGTGAATGTACATTTTTAGGATCGGTAGGTTTTGGAATCATAAAAAATAATTTTTGTGCAAAAATTTTACCGGGCAGTTTCGGTTAGCACTTTAAAAATTAATAACAACTAAAATACATATCCAAAAATCATCAAACTTTCTAGAATTCCTAAAATAATACAGAATCGTTCAGAAGGTGAAAATTTTATTAAACTCGTTGGCACGTGTAATATACACGCCGCCTTGTGGGTGAGTGTCCGAGCTCCAGCCGCCATGTGTGGCCAGAATTTTTACAATAGATGTGTCTTGTCATTTCCTACAACTTTCATGTTAATGATATTTCAAAACTCATAATGGATCAGTAGCAGATTTTGGAAAAACAAGAAGGATTTTCAAGCCAACTTTAGACGACCAAAAACAGTTATTTCAATGAATGTCGGGATGATCAACTGGGACATTTGTGAACGATAAACATTTTGAACAACTTTTATTTTAAAACAAAAGGGAAATTCATTAAAAGTATGGAGTCAATCCAGCTTGATATGGATACCTGAAACACAAGTTTATGGAATTTTCTAGAAACTGTTCTTCGTGATTCTTGATTTTCTGGGCAAAATAGTTTGATAATATTATTGCACCTCCGATACATTTTACTTTCTGAGTATGCAAGGGATGTTTGTAAATATTTCGAAATTTTTGTATATTATTTTCTAATTTTATTTATTTTATCCCTATTTTTTACTATTTTTTGTCATCATTATTTTCTCTCTAAAACCCACGAAATTCAAAATATTTTTTTTAATGAAATACATCATATGAGGCCTGTTTATAGTGAAAAATGAAGGAGAGTAATTCATCTATCCATAGCCATGTGTTAGTCTATCTTGATGACACATTTTCCATCAAATTATTTACACATTGTCCATTAAACTAGTGACACTTTATTATTCATTAAATTTAATTATTAATATATAATTATGAATTAATTAATGTTTTATTAAGTTTTATTTAATTTTTTTATAATATATATTTTACTAATTTATATATTTATTTTAATTGTACTATTAGTGTTGGGGATTGATAAGGAGTTCAGAGGGGGGTAAATAAACTCTTTTCTTTGATCTACAATGTTGCAAAGGGTGCTAGAATCCTGTTAGAGATTATAGCTGGTCTTGTTCGAATGTAAGTCCAATAGATCACAATAAGTGCGGAAACGATCCAATGAAGTACAACGAGAAATAATAAAACAGTAGGCAGTAGAACAATGGTTGTTTCTGGAAGTTCGAAGATAAAATCTTCTACGTCACCCCTTCTGTTTCCAGAAGGTATCACTAAAAGACTTTGGATTTTACAGTACAACACTTCTACACACCTACTTCAGTAGGGCCTTACCCTTAGCCTACTAAAACTCTTAGTTACAAAACTCCGTAAAAACGAATACAACAAAATTCTGGAAAAGACTCATTTCAAGTTTACAAACTCTTCTCAATGATATAGTAAAGTGTTTTAGCTTGAAGAGACTTATGAAACAGTATGTAAAGGCCCGTATCGTATTCATAATTTTTCGAAATTATTAAAAATTTTCTAAATAAATATTTGTCTTGTCTTATTTAATAAAATAAATATGTAAATAATTTTAACTTTAAAATAGCAGCGGAAGCAAATATTGTTTTCAACCAACAATTTAAAAATAATCCAACGTAAACATTAACTTGAAAATAATCCAAATTATTAAAACTGAGTTTGAATAATAAAAGGTGCATAAATTAAATCATAAGGTCCTCGGGTCTACTACTGTTGTCCCAAGGTCGCTCACTGGTCTCCGTCCGCGGTCTCGACCTCGTCAATACCTACAACAATCAAGTCTAGTCAGTCTAAAGACTCAACATGTATATATCATGAATAACAAGTAAATATAACATAAAATCGCATGCATCATAAAAATAAAGTATCGTAGAGAGTATGGTGAAAATTGTATCATGAATAATTATAACTACGTGCATATCTGAAAATTCATACGTTAAAGCTTTGCTCAATATAGCTCTGTCATAACATATCATAATTTTCTGGTAGAGATAATGTTTCTAAGTAAGTGACCCATAACATAGCGTAAGCGCCTGATCAGACTAAACCACAGTATACTGGGCGGTAGAGATCAATCACAGCCCTTGGACTGGATGTCCGTACCCATACATAATCATAAACCGGTTGCGCCTACCGACTTCCAAACCCATAAGCATAAGGTGGCCACAAGACATATGGAATATATCTAAAAAATAAACATTTTATATTTTTATGCATGTAATATAATTATAACTTATTTTTACCGGATGAGTTGGATCGTTCCCAGGCTCGCTGCGACTTACTTCTAATATGTGACACATGCAAATAATATAATCTTGATTTAAACTTGACAACCGAATTAAAAACTTAACAATAGAACAAAAAATGAGACTAATAGGACCACCCACTTGGTTTTTCAATCATGGTATCGTACTAACCCGAACCAACATTAACCGACGTTTAACCATGATTAAAAATACCCCAAACTTACTGAAAAATATGCATAAGAATTGTAAAACACGAAAATTGGTGAAAGGAATCCAAAAACATAAAACACTCTTTCGAGAGTCATTTTGGCACCTTTCACCGTAAATTCTCGTACGACCTCTAAACTCGACCAAATCACGAACAGCCAAAAACATGACCTTCCTTACTCATTGAGGTACAGTCCAGTCCAAGGCCATGGGCTAAAAGCCAACCAAGAACTCAAACCACCCCAAAAACCGTGACCCAAGTTACTGTAAAAAAAGAAACAGAAAATACAGCAGCGGCTATGTTGCTTATTTGGGTTGAAACTCTGAAAAATTTTGACTCTTGGCTTGAACCATCGACCCTAGACTCTTACCAACATCCTAAGGCATGGCTTGGACCATGGCTAAGGGCTAGAAGCCAAACAAAAACCAAACCATACCCCCAAAACCGAAACCCACAAACACAGGAAATGAAATTCGAAATATGCACTTGTGTGGTTGTTTAAAAATTCTGAGGGAACCTTGACCCAAGCCTTGAAAGGACACTTTGGTCACGTCCTAGACATGATAAGGGAGTGTTATAACCGTGGCTACGGTCCTAGGACAGCCAGGATTCGAATACCCACCTTAACCATTCAAATGGCCAAATCGTGACCCATTTCTGCACTTGTGGGCAGATTGCTGTCATTTCTGGTCTTGTGCGTGTATGGACTGAAACAAATGAATCAAAGACACTCAAACACATTCTAATTTATGCCTAGAAGCCACCTTGGAAGCCTGGAACCGAGCAACATCATGAAATCAATAAAATTCAGCAAACCTGTGAGCCACAAAGATGAAGCCAAAAAATTCTGTACTGAAACTTGTGTGTAGTTGCTGTCAAAAATTCGTTTTTACCTCATGAACCTTGAACATATGATGCTTAAAAATATTTATAGGACTTGATTGAAGAGCAAAGAAACAATATATACATGCCTGGAATTTGTTTTTGGAGAAAACAAATCAAAACGACAATATAACCGAGTTGGATTTCTCTTCTTGTTTGCTGCTGTGTTCACGAGTTTAGCCGCTGTTTTTTTCTGATGTTTTTCGAGCACATGGGTGTAGGAATTGTTAGGGATGAAGGTGAATGATATAGGAGGTGTTAAGGGGTCATAATATGCATTTAGTTAGGAGTTACAAGTGAAGGAGTGGAATGGATTTTTGAATGTTTTCTCCTTTACCTAGCTGCCGATTCTTTTCTCCTTTTTTTCTTGCATGTTCTCGTTTATTTGCTAGACTAATAAAGGTGAGTGCTATAAGGGTTGATAAAGGTGTAATAATATGCATTAAGGTGGGAGTTTACAAGTGAAGGTGTTGAATAGCATTTGAGTTATTTCTTCTTCTCCTAACTGCCGAAGCTTCCTACCTTTCTTTTCCTACTGCACGTTGGCTTGTTGTGGTAATGGTTTGATTAGAAATAAGTTGTATTATAGTATTTGAATTTTCCAATAACTAGTGAATTAAAGGTGGAGAATTATATTTACTTTAAAGACTAATGAGGTGATTGGAATTAGCTTACTAAGCATGTGAATTTGTTTAAGGAGTTGACTAACTTGTTACTAACATTGCGTAATGTTGTTTTAAATCTTGTATTTTACATGTTCAAGGTTTAATACACTCATTATATATATTTTATTGAATTAACAATTTAATTTAGGATAAAATCTTGCTTGGCCTTGCTTGATTTAAAAATTAAGTATTAAAATGCTATATTTAATTTCATGAATATATTATACTTAGATTAATTCATCTCTCATTTGTTTACACATTTTAATTTAAACTTTAATTAAATATCGAACCTAATAGAATTTATTTACTAACTTGACTCGAATTAATTTAATAAATCCTAAAACATTCTTTTTCTATAAATTAAATTATTCCTTGACTTAATTTAAATTTAGGAATATTTTTCTTATTATTAATATTATCTCTAATCTCCAACTCCGGTCCGGCCTCGCGTATTTATCCTGAAAAGATAAAACTAAACATCTAATTTTAAAATAATTAAAACACTTCATATATATGTAAAATATTCATTTCTAATTTTAAATAATAGAAATTATGCATGGCTTATACGTAATCTGATTTTCGGTTTCTACAACTCTACCCCCCTTAAAAGAAATTTCGTCCCCGAAATTAAAACTTACCGAATAACTCGGGATAACGACTCCTCATCTCCGGCTCAGATTCCCACGTAGCTTCCTCCTCCGAATGATTGAGCCATTTGACTTTCACAAGCTTGACTATTTTGTTCCGAAACTTTTTCTCCTGTCTGCCCAAGATTTGCACCGGTCTTTCCTCATATGACAAGTTTGGAGTGAGCTGCAACGGTTCAAAGTTCAAAATATGTGATGGATTCGCCATATACTTCCTCAACATGGAGACGTGGAAGACGTTGTGCACTCCGGCCAGATTCGGCGGAAGAGCAACACGATAAGCTAATGCCCCAACTCTGTCGAGGATCTCAAATGGTCCAATGAATCTCGGACTGAGCTTTCCTTTCTTTCCGAACCGCATGACACCTTTCAACGGTGCAATCTTCACGAAAACATGGTCACCAACAGCAAACTCTAAATCTCTCCTCCTCTGATCCGCATAACTCTTCTGTCTACTCTGAGCAGTCTTCATCCTATCACGAATCTTGACTACTACATCAGCAGCCTGCTGCACAATCTCCGGACCCAACTCTGATCTCTCCCCCACTTCATCCCAATGAATAGGAGATCTAGACTTGCGACCGTACAGTGCTTCATATGGAGCCATACCTATAGACGACTGAAAACTGTTGTTATAGGTAAACTCCACTAACGGTAGCTTTGATTCCCAACTCTAGGAGAAATCAAGAACACATGCACGAAGGAGATCCTCCAAAATCTGGATAACTCTCTCGGACTGACCATCTGTCTGTGGGTGAAAAGCTGTACTAAACAACAACTTCGTCCCCATAGCTGAATGTAGACTCTTCAAAAATGATGAAGTGAATCTAGGATCTCGGTCAGACACTATAGAAACGGGAATACCATGAAGTCTAACGATCTCTCGGATATATAACTCTGCATACTGGATCATGGAGAAAGTAGTCTTAATAGGCAAGAAATGAGCTGACTTCGTAAGACGATCAACAATCACCCATATAGCATTCGACCCTCTGACAACCAACAACGAAATCCATAGTGACATTCTCCCACTTCCACTCGGGAATAGGAAGAGACTTGAGCAACCCTGCTGGTCTCTGATGTTCCGCTTTCACTAGCTGACACGTCAGACACTCGGATACAAAACGTCTGATATCCCTCTTCATTCATGGCCACGAGTATAATAACTGCAGGTCTTTGTACATCTTCGTACTCCCTAGATGTATAGAGTACGGCGACATATGGGCTTCAGATAAGATATCTGCTCGAATAGAACGCTGTTAGGAACCCATATTCTGTCTCGATATCTGACAATACCGTCTCTAACTGCGTACAAGATACTGTCCTTGGCTTCATCTCTCTGTCTCCACTTAGCCAACTGCTCGTCTGCAAACTGTCCACTGCGAATACGGTCTAGAAGAGAAGACTGAATCGTCAAAGTAGATAGACGAGGAACTCTACCTCGAGGATATGTCTCTAGATCAAACATCTGCATCTCAGACTGAAGAGATCCCAAAGCCACCAAATGAGCCATCCCTGCGACTTTCCTGCTCAACGCGTCTGAAACTACATTAGCTTTGCCAGGATGATAGCTAATGGCACAGTCGTAGTCCTTAACTAACTCCAACCAACGCCTCTGCCGCATATTCAACTCTTTCTGTGTAAAGAAGTATTTGAGACTTTTGTGGTCGGTAAAGATCTGACACTTTTCACCGTACAAATAATGTCTCCAAATCTTCAATTCAAATACTACGGCTGCCAACTCTAGATCATGGGTAGGATAATTCTTCTGATGAATCTTCAACTGACGAGAATCATATGCTATCACCTTCCCATGCTGCATCAATACGGCGCCTAAGTCGAGTTTCGAAGCATCGGTATACAAAACAAAATCTCCGGGTCCTGAAGGCATGGCCAATACTGGGGCTGAAATAAGAGCTTGCTTCATGTGTCGAAGCTCTTCTGACATTCCTCGCTCCACACATACTTAACATTCTTCTTCGTCAATGATGTGAGTGGAACTGCGATGGAGGAAAATCCCTGAATAAACTTCCCATAGTATCCTGCTAGTCCAAGAAAACTACGGATCTCTGATGCATTTTGCGGCACAAAACAATCCCTGACTGCTGCAACTTTCGCCGGGTCTACCTCGATACCACTGCTAGAAATGACGTGGCCTAAGAATGCCACTTTCTCTAACCAGAACTCGCATTTACTGAACTTCGCGAATAGTTTGTGCTTTTGTAAGGTCTGCAGTTCTGTGGTCAGATGTCTGCTGTGATCCTCTTGATTCTTTGAGTAGATGAGAATATCATCTATGAATACTATCACGAACTGATCAAGATACGGCTGGAATACACGATTCATGAGATCGATGAAGATCGCTAGGCGCATTCGTCAAACCGAACGGCATCACAAGAAACTCAAAGTGGCCATAACGAGTCCTAAAAGCAGTCTTGGGAATGTCGGCATCTTTCACTCTCAGCTGATGATAACCAGAACGCAGGTCAATCTTGGAGAATACCGAAGCTCCCTCTAATTGATCAAATAAATCCTCTATCCTCGGGAGTGGGTATTTGTTCTTCACTGTAACGTTGTTCAACTCCCGGTAATCAATGCAGAGTCTCATCGATCCATCCTTTTTCTTCACAAACAATACCGGTGCGCCCCATGGCGAAATGCTCGGGCGAATGAACTCCTTGTCAAGAAGTTCCTGAATCTGTTTCTTGAGTTCTGCCATCTCCGTCGGTGCTAATCTGTACGGCGCCTTTGAGATCGATGTCGTACCAGGCATAAGCTCAATAGAAAATTCCACCTCTCTCACATGTGGTAATCCAGAGACGTCATCAGGAAAAACGTCTAGAAAATCCCGGACAATTGGAACATCGGATGCTGACTGTTTGGGCGTCTCGGGAACGGATACAAGAGTAGCTAAAAATGCTCGGCACCCTCTACGAATGAGCTTCCTAGCCTGGACACAAGATATCATACGCGGTAAATTAAAATACATGTCTGGCTCGAATAAGAATTGTTCCATCCCAGGCGGTCGGACGAGAACTGATCTCTGCTGGAAGTCAATCAAAACTCGGTTCCTCAGTAGCCAGTCCATCCCTAGAATGATATCAAATTCTGGCATCGGCAGAACGATCAGATCCGCATACACAAGATTACCATGAAGTTCAAGGTCTATATCTCGGATCACATTAGTAGCTGTCATCTCCTCTCCAGAAGGCAATGCTACTGAATACGCTATGTCTAACCCAATTGATTTGATCTTGAGAGAATTGCAAAGGATTCTGAAATGAACGAATGGGTAGCCCCTGAATCTATCAAGGCTTTCGTAGCTGAACCGGCTATAAAGATTCTCCCTGAAAGATTGGAATATTATGCTAAACCCAATAGTTTTACAAGAACTATGCTTATAGACATGCAAAGGTCAAAGTTCTTCTAACCTAAATTCCCGTAAATAACCCGATTAGAGCATGCAATCCTATCATAAATTCTAAGTTCAAAATATTAACCCAAAACATTAAACTTCAAATACAACTTAAGGATTTACGATACCTGTCATGAGCATCGTCTCCGGGTTAGTCTCCGCAGCATGGAGAGCAAAAACTCTGCCTTGGGTGGGCAGATTCTTCTGTGGGCAATTCTTCAATATGTGGTCAGTACTACCACATTTGTAACACTTTCCCGAACCATACATACAAGGCCCAGAGTGATGACGTGAGCACCTGGCACAGACTGGATACTCCACTTGTCCTCGGGACGGCTTGTCCCTGCTGTTGCTGCTGCGGCCCTCTGTTCCTGGGTGGACCGTGGAAAGATCTCTTATTCTGATGCTGTGACTGAGGAGGACAGTGTGGTGCCTGAAATGGTCGTTTTCCAAGGCGATCGCGCTCAATATCATTCTGGTCTTGCTCTGCCGCTAGCGCTCTGGAAACAACAACATCATAGGTAGTAGGGCCAGCCACCCTAACATCACGGCGTAAGATCGACCGCAGACCATTCAGAAAATGCCTCAACTTGGCTCCAGCATCGTTAGCAATTAGGGGCACAAAATGACATCCCCTCTCGAACTTACGGATGAACTCCGTAACAGTCAAGTCCCCATGCCTCAGGGTCATGAACTCCGTAGTCAGCCTCGAACGCACCTCCTCAGTAAAATATTTAGATTAGAATACCTCTGTGAAGCGCGTCCAACTCAAAGTAGTCAAATCTAAAGCCACTGATGCTCCTTCCCACCATAGGCGAGCGTCTCCTCCGAACAGATAGGTCGCACATCGAAACCTATCTCCATCTTCAAGCCCCATAAACTCGAATATAACCTCGGGTGACTTAATCCAGCCCTCGGCAGCCATAGGATCGGAAGTCCCTAAGAATTCCTTTGGTCGCATCTTCATAAACCGCTCATAGATAGCCTCCGGTCCCGGCTGTCTGGCTCCCACTGCATTGTTCCCCGCAAACTGTGCGAAGAACTGAGTCATCCCAGCTAGCATCTGGGCATTCATGTCTGGTGGAGGGGGTGGTGGTAGATCTCTCTCCTCGTTCTCCCTTTGCCTCTGATCTTCGCCGTTCTCATGACGGCGCTCATCATCACCTCTCGGGCATCCAACACGGCGTCTAGGAGGCATGTTGTTCCATAATTATAACCCATACGTAACCAACATGCAAAATTCCACTATTTTCTTTAAATTTAAGTAAACATTGCATAATCATAATCTTGACATAAAACAATTCATGCAATCAGGATGTAAAAATATTTCATGCTTTAAAGTAAATGCGTAATCGTAAAACTTACAGACCGAAGACGTGACTTCATGAGTTTCTTGCGAGCAGTAGTAGTACAACACTTTACAAGATCATAGGCTCTGATACCAACTGTAAAGGCCCGTATCGTATTCATAATTTTGCGGAATTATTAAAAATTTCTAAATAAATATTTATCTTGTCTTATTTAATAAAATAAACATAAAAATAATTTTAACTTTAAAATAACAGCGGAAGCAAAAATTGTTTCCAACCAACAATTTAAAAATATTCCAACGTAAACATTAACATGAAAATAATCCAAATTATTAAAACTGAGTTTGAATAATAAAAGGTGCATAAATTAAATCATAAGGTCCTCGGGTCTACTACTGCTGTCCCAAGGTCGCTCACTGGTCTCCGTCCGCGGTCTCGACCTCGTCAATACCTACAACAATCAAGTCTAGTGAGTCTAAAGACTCAACATGTATATATCGTGAATAACAAGTAAATATAACATAAAATCGCATGCATTATCATGAATAATTATAACTACGTGCATATCTGAAAATTCATACGTAAAAGCTTTGCTCAAAAGAGCTCTGTCATAACATATCATAATTTTCTGGTAGAGATAATGTTTCTAAGCAAGTGGCCCATAACATAGCGTAAGCGCCTGATCAGACTAAACCACAGTATACTGGGCGGTAGAGATCAATCACAGCCCTTGGACTGGATGTCCGTACCCATACATAATCATAAACTGGTCGTAAGTCACCGGGCGGAGAGGTCCTCGGTTGCGCCTACCGACTTCCAAACCCATAAGCATAAGGTGGCCACAAGACATATGGCAAATATCTAAAAAATAAACATTTTATATTTTTATGCACGTAATATAATTATAACTTATTTTTACCGAATGAGTTGGATCGTTCCCAGGCTCGCTGCGACTTACTTCTAATATGTGACACATGCAAATAATATAATCTTGATTTAAACTTGACAACCGAATTAAAAACTTAACAATAGAACCAAAAATGAGACTAATAGAACCACCCACTTGGTTTTTCAATCATGGTATCGTACTAACCCGAACCAACATTAACCGACGTTTAACCATGATTAAAAATACCCCAAACTTACTGAAAAATATGCATAAGAATTGTAAAACATGAAAATAGGTGAAAGGAATCCAAAAACATAAAACACTTTTTCGAGAGTCATTTTGGCACCTTTCACCGTAAATTCTCATACGACCTCTAAACTCGACCAAATCACGAACGGCCAAAAACATGACCTTCCTAACTCATTGAGGTACTGTCCAGTCCAAGTCCATGGGCTAAAATCCAACCAAGAACATAAACCAGCCCAAAAACCGTGACCAAAGTTACTGTAAAAAAAAACAGAAAATACAGCAGCGTCTATGTTGCTTATTTGGGTTGAAACTCTGAACAATTTTGACTCTTGGCTTGAACCATCGACCCTAGACTCTTACCAACATCCTAAGGCATGGCTTGGACCATGGCTAAGGGCTAGAAGCCAACCACAAACCAAACCATACCCCAAAAACCGAAACCCACAAACACAGGAAATGAAATTCGAAATATGCACTTGTGTGGTTGTTTAAAAATTCTGAGGGAACCTTGACCCAAGCCTTGAAAGGACACTTTGGTCACGTCCTAGACATGATAACGGAGTGTTCTAACCATGGCTACGGTTCTAGGACAGCCAGGATTCGAATACCCACCTTAACCATTCAAATGGCCAAATCGTGACCCATTTCTGCACTTGTGGGCAGATTGCTGTCATTTCTGGTCTTGTGCGTGTATGGACTGAAAAAAATGAATCAAAGACACTCAAACACATTCTAATTTATGCCTAGAAGCCACCTTGGAAGCCTGGAACCGAGCAACATCATGAAATCAATAAAATTCAGCAAACCCGTGAGCCACAAAGATAAAGCCAAAAAATTCTGTACTGAAACTTGTGTGTAGTTGCTGT
The DNA here is from genome assembly GCF_022965805.1 of Primulina eburnea. Lineage (NCBI taxonomy): Eukaryota > Viridiplantae > Streptophyta > Magnoliopsida > Lamiales > Gesneriaceae > Primulina > Primulina eburnea. Next base: position 21,191,070 of record NC_133107.1, read on the forward strand.
CAAAAATTCGTTTTTACCTCATGAACCCTGAACATATGATGCTTAAAAATATTTATAGGACTTGATTGAAGAGCAAAGAAACAATATATACATGCCTGGAATTTGTTTTTGAAGAAAACAAATCAAAACGACAATATAACCGAGTTGGATTTCTCTTCTTGTTTGCTGCTGTGTTAACGAGTTTAGCTGCTGTTTTTTTCTGATGTTTTTCGAGCACATGGGTGTAGGAATTGTTAGGGATGAAGGTGAATGATATAGGAGGTGTTAAGGGGTCATAATATGCATTTAGTTAGGAGTTACAAGTGAAGGAGTGGAATGGATTTTTGAATGTTTTCTCCTTTACCTAGCTGCCGATTCTTTTCTCCTTTTTTTCTTGCATGTTCTCGTTTATTTGCTAGACTAATAAAGGTGAGTGCTATAAGGGTTGATAAAGGTGTAATAATATGCATTAAGGTGGGAGGTTACAAGTGAAGGTGTTGAATAGCATTTGAGTTATTTCTTCTTCTCGTAACTGCCGAAGCTTCCTACCTTTCTTTTCCTACTGCACGTTGGCTTGTTGTGGTAATGGTTTGATTAGAAATAAGTTGTATTATAGTATTTGAATTTTCCAATAACTAGTGAATTAAAGGTGGAGAATTATATTTACTTTAAAGACTAATGAGGTGATTGGAATTAGCTTACTAAGCATGTGAATTTGTTTAAGGAGTTGACTAACTTGTTACTAACATTCCATAATATTGTTTTAAATCTTGTATTTTACATGTTCAAGGTTTAATACACTCATTATATATATTTTATTGAATTAACAATTTAATTTAGGATAAAATCTTGCTTGGCCTTGATTGATTTAAAAATTAAGTATTAAAATGCTATATTTAATTTCATGAATATATTATACTTAGATTAATTCATCTCTCATTTGTTTACACATTTTAATTTAAACTTTAATTAAATATTGAACCTAATAGAATTTATTTACTAACTTGACTCCAATTAATTTAATAAATCCTAAAACATTCTTTTTCTATAAATTAAATTATTCTTTGACTTAATTTAAATTTAGGAATATTTTTCTTATTATTAATATTATCTCTAATCTCCAACTCCGGTCCGGCCTCGCGTATTTATCCTGAAAAGATAAAACTAAACATCTACCTTTAAAATAATTAAAACACTTCATATATATGTAAAATATTCATTTCTAATTTTAAATAATAGAAATTATGCATGGCTTATACGTAATCTGATTTTCGTGTTCTACACAGTAACAGCACAAAATGATCTCAAAAGATCGGATATTGATAATAAAGTGTGTGCTGTTTTTTGTATGTTGAGCTTTGAAGATAATTAGTAGTTGATGATAGCTCAAAATCACGTTGGAATAATCGTTGCGTTGATAAAGATAATGTAGTTTTCTATAAAGAATTGATCTTCTTATATATAGAAAACTTGAGTTCAACATAAACAAAACGACTTATTTGAATTATGATAGAATCAGCTTTATTACCTAAAAAGGTTCCTGCAGAAAGCTTTAAGAATAATCAGTCTTTGCTTTATACCAAAACTGGTAAGGCGTATTAAATAACTTCGTACAACATTAATGGTGCAATTAATACTTGTTGTTGCGATTTTGATTGTTGCACTCCCAAGAGCAGGTTGTCCACAAGTAGTATAATTTGATGAGTTCGAATATCGTATCCACGAGGAAGCTAAGGTAATTACAAGTCCTCTACAATGTCTTTATATTTATTTTTTTCTTTTATTTGTTTGAATCTTTAATTGGTAATTTTTAATTGTTCAAATTTTAATTTAAGTAGTTGAGATTAAAGGTTCCACTCTTGGTATTTTAATAAAATTAACATTAACGAACATTAATGAAATCCACTTAATAAAATAGTTCCAATATATTAAATAATCATATTTATATTAGGTTATATATTATTATCTTATAAGTATATAATATATACCAAAACTTATAAATGTTGTCAAGTATTTATTGTGCTATATATATTTGTAAACACTAAATCAAGGTACCCACATTAAATGGTTGGTAAAACCAAACTAACATTTAAATGGTACCAAGAAATTAATATTATGATATTTTATATATAGTAAATCAAGGTTTCCACTTTAAATGGTTGGTAAAACCAAACAAAATAATGGTTCCAAATAATTTAATATTATAATATATTCATATATAATAAATCAAGGCATCCACTTTAAATGGTTGGTAATACCAAACTAACATTTAAATGGTTCCAAGAATTTAGTGTAACATATAACAACAATAAATCAAAACTCCCACTTATAAGTAGGGTATAAAAATGTTAAAGAAATAAATATAACATAAACAATAAATAATGATTAAATAATATAAAACACAGATTCTTACCTTTTAGTAACCTTATTATCATTCCAAGAGTTTCACCTTTTAATCTCAACTTTAGGAAGTTAGCTATTCATTATTCAAAGTGTAAAACTTTGAATATGAAATTAACATGCTAATTATATTTAAATGAAGAAATTAAAGAAAAATATAGAGAGAAATATTATGAACTCAAAGGTTTGTTCATAGAATGAGGGATATCTCAATACATTACAATGCAAACCTATTTATAGCCAAATTTGGGGAGACAACCACAAATAAAATATTATTTTTTTTACACATAAGTCTTCATTGGTGTTCCAAGATATTATATTATATTACACATCACTTTTGAAAATCTTCTTTTCCGAATTTGCTTCCTCACATAAAAAGAAACATGTGGATAATTGAGTTGTCTAGTCGTGGTATTTTTTTCAGACCATTTGACCAAGTAATTTGAGAGATATGATCAAAATACTAGAGCATGGTAAAACTGCCACTTCTTTGGTAACTTTAATTGTTGCTTAATTTGATCCCACTTGTGAGAAGGTTTTTATCTCATGCTTGCCACCAATATTGCAGATATTAACATAAACTTTCTACAGGTCCAAGAATCATCTTAATCCCATTTGCAACGTCAAGTTTATTCTTGTTTTATCAACCTGTAAAAAATAGTAAAAACTTATAATTACACAAAAACTTATATTTTATACAATTTATTATAAAGTATATAATATTTAAACATTTAATAAAATAAAAACTATATATTTATATTATAAAACATTTAATTAATGTACAATTTTTATATTTATCACACCTCCCAACCAGATTATTGCTAGTCCCTAGCAATTTAAGCGTTAATAGCAATACAAAACATATTGATTAATTTAAATAGAAATGTAATCAAAACTATCTAAGCGTTTAAATTAAATTTGAAAATTGTCAAAGTTATATCAAGATCACCATAATTATAATTTATGAAATAATTTGAGATGATCAATTCAAAGCTTATTTCAGGTAGTTAAATGTACATGGCCTTCAGAAATTCCTAGTAAGAGTCTCAACTCCATATCCTCACAGGTTAATAAATGTTTCAATTTATGGCAACGATTTCTCTCATGGAGTTGGAATACAGATAAATGCTCAGAAAAATGGTTTACAGAATGCAGACAGACAAACGAGCCAAACTAATCAAAAGATAGAAAATCCATTGATTCAAAATCTAGTTGTTCTTATTATATATTTTTTCTTGATATATATATATATATATATATATATATATAAATATATATATATTTCATAACATCATGGAATCAGACTAAGTTTATGCTTCTTGACCACATATTTATTTAATTTGTACAATAAATTTCTCTCTTTTTTTTTATGAGAGATATATGGGTCGTAGCATATAACTTAAAAATTACATAGATCTTCAATATCTTTCTTTTGTATTTTTCTCTTTTTTTTCAGGAAATATCATTTTTTTTTCAAAATAAGAACTCAAGATCTATACAATAGATAGTCTCTCTCATGATCAATAAAGGCTCGAAAGCTGTTTTCTCAGTCCTCTCCACTCACTCACAAAATATGTGCGAGTTTAAAATTTTAGGCATTCTTATAAGGTATATCTTGGGCCATATACTTTAATACCAGATTTTATCACAATGGTTAATCACTCAAAAATATTTCATAAATCATATTTTTATATTGATCAGAATATTAAAATTGACTTTTTTTTCAAATAAAAATTTAAACATTCTTAAATAAATTAATGCATGTTCTAATTTAAATCTTTCAAACATGTAATGTATGACATTCGAATGCACGTGCAAGAGTTGCATGGTGCATGAAACTCATAAAATGTGGGGACCCGGGCTCTAACTGAATTCTTTTGGGATTTATTGGATCTTTGCTAGAAAATGTGGGTCAAAATTTTGCTTTTAACATTAATTCAAATGTGTAATTAAAGCATAACCTGTCTTTATAATAATTAAACAACATCATGTACATACAAGTCTGTTTAGTACAATCATACGCTAGTGTTTAAATACCAACTACAAACATAAGTAGTCCAAGTCTAACAAGCAAACACTAGAAATCTTCAACGCCCGAGATCTCCACGCTATCATCAATCTCTCATCTAGCTCGAGACCCAGATCCTGCCCCACCTGTTGTCTTGCACACATACAGACACGACAACAGCCGGATAACTCCGGTGAGAACATATCCCAATATAAAACATGAATGCATGCAATGTAATAAATCATGTACAAAAGCATAGCATATATCATTAAACATGAATCAACATCTAAACATGTAAAAGAATACAAATCTGTATTCAACATCTAGTTCTTGACTCGATTCATTTCTACCCTAGGGATCCCGGTGTGAATAAGACGGTCTGTCACCTACCCAACCACTCGGGGCGACGGTACGTCTTATTCCTAGACTTCGGTCAACTCTGTATCGAGGGTCTACACATAGAGCAAATCTACTCCTATGCGTCGATACACCGAAACGTCTAGTTTTGGCCAATCTGTCAATATCTCCTATCTCAGGACTCGAATATAAATCAATAAACAAGACATTACATAATCACTGTAACAACAATCTAGTATGTGATTTAGGGAAACTCGTATCAAATCTGAATCGAGTTGTGCAATCCCGTGACCACATGAATTATACCTTTCTTGTCGAACAATCGGTGTCGTAGTCGAAGTCTCGAGTTCGCAATAGCCAATACAAATCTGAAATGGCAATGTATAGACATATTCTATCAATATGCATCTCAAAGCAACTCATATCAACTCTTGTACCAATCAATAATCAGTCTTGGTACGAATTTGACGGCATAACGACATATTTCTTGGTACCGATCAACTCAATCTCAACACAACAATATCACAATCAATCATAATCAGTCATAATCTCATCCAACATAATAACTATACTGAAATCTGCAAAATCTCTATACATTACATGCTGGAAAATCGAACAATAGCATACGGTCTCCAAATTTCGATCCGGTAACGAATATATCATGCTCAGTATATCAAGAACACATATTCTAAATCAAATCTGAATTTCCCTCAACATGAATATCTGAAACATGCTGAAATATAAGAAAACTTACATTCTTAGCTAGCTCTTGTTGTAAGGATCACAAATCCGGACTTGAAATTAAAATCGGATGGCTCGTTGTTGCATAATCTCAATTCTAGTATAAAGAAGCTTTAAAAGAAGAAGCAAGGCTCACTCTCGGTTCTCTCTTTCCTGAATGAAAATGAAGATTCAGCAGCTTCACATATATATATACATGCCATGTGTCAAGCCAAGAAACAAAGGTGGCATTTTCGCATGCAGCACCGCGGGTGCGGTTGCTCAAGAGCGCGGGTGCGCTGTGCTCACGGCGAGTTCATCTAAAAGTGTAGCACTTAGACCGCGGGTGCGGTCCCTGCATGACCGCGGGTGCGGTCTCACCACCGCGGGTGCGGTCTTGCTTGCACCACGGGTGCGGTCTTGCTTCGCACAAATCCACTAATTTCCTCTCAATGCACCGCGGGTGCGGTCCTTCCTGTACCGCGGGTGCGGTGTGGCTTCGGCCTAGCTTCACAATTCTGATTTAAATGTAATGCATTCTTACCTTTACAAGTCTAACGTCAATGCCAGTTGATAATTCTCGAGCCTTACATTTCTCCCCCTCTTAAAGAGGAGTTCGTCCTCGAACTCATAAATCAGTAATCATGTAAGTATACACAACACAGTATAATCAAAATTAAAAGGAAGACTCACATCACATGAATAGCTCTGGATGTTTCTGTCTCATCTCAGATTCTGTCTCCCAAGTTGCTTCCTCGATGCCATGACGACTCCATTGAACCCTTACAAGCGGAATGGTCTTGGTTCTAAGCTGTTTCTCTTTCCGATCAAGAATCTGTATCGGTCTTTCAATATAGCTCAGAGTCTGATCTAGCTAGGCTTCGTCAGGCTGAATGACATGAGAATCATCCGGCATGTATCTGCGCAACATCGATACATGAAAAACGTCATGTATACCGGACAGTGAATGAGGAAGAGCAAGTCTGTAAGCTCGGTTGCCAATCTTCTCAAGAATCTCATACGGACCGACGTATGTAGGAGACAACTTCCCTCGCTTGCCAAATCTTACAACGCCTCTGAAAGGTGAAATCTTCAAAAATACTCTGTCTCCCTGCTCAAATACTAACGGTCTACGTCTGACATTGGCGTACTTCGCTTGCCTATCTTGTGCCGTCTTCATTCGCTTCTGAATGATCTTCACTTTCTCGGTCATTTCACGAATCATATCAGGTCCCAACTCTGGTACCTCGGAGATATCATCCCAGTACAACGGAGATCTGCACTTCTTTCCGTATAAAGCTTCGAACGGTGCCATCTCTATGCTCGTCTGATAGCTGTTGTTGTATGAAAACTCACACAACGGCAATGAATCTTGCCAACTAGTACCAAAGTCTAGTACTACAGCTCTCAGCATGTCCTCTAAAGTCTGGATAGTCCGCTCTGACTGTCCGTCCGTCTGAGGATGATAAGCAGTGCTCAGGTGTAAAGTCGTACCCAAAGCCTGCTGCAAGCTGTGCCAAAAGTGAGAAGTAAATCGTGGATCACGATCTGATACGATCGACTTCGGCACACCGTGCAATCTGACGACCTCTCTGACATACAACTATGCCATCTGATCGTGTCGATAGGTCATTCTGTACGGAATGAAACACGCTGATTTGGTCAGTCTGTCTATCACAACCCAAATCGCGTCACAGCCCCGCAAAGATCGAGGTAACTTCGTCACGAAATCCATGGAAATGTCATCCCATTTCCATTCAGGAACAGACAAACTCTGAAGTAAACCTCCGGGCTTATTTCTTTCTGCCTTCACCTGCTGGCAATTCAAACATTTAGACACAAATTCTGCAATATCGGTCTTCATTTGCTTCCACCAGAATTGTGTCTTCATGTCATTGTACATCTTCCTGCCACCAGGATGAATGCTGAACCGACTACAGTGTGCCTCTGACATGATCTGTCGTCTCAAATCTGAAACCTCTGGCACTACTAGACGGTTATTCACATATAGAACAGAATCTCTAACCTGATACTCTGATATATGACCAGCTCTGACCATATCAATCGATTTCTGAATACTCGGATCAGTTTTCTGCGCTTCTTTGATCCTCAAAATCAAATCTGGCTCAATCTGAATTGCAGCAAGTCGCAACGGTCTACTCTCTGTATCAAATGTCAATCCCGACAAGTAACAATCCTCTACTATATTTGATACACCTACTGTCGATAAGGAAAGCGCACATACCTTTCGACTTAAGGCGTCTGCAGCTGCATTCGACTTCTCTGGATAGTACTTGATCTCGCAATCAAAATCTTTCAGCAGATCAAGCCATCGTCGCTGCCTCATGTTCAACTCTGACTGAGAAAAGAGGTACTTCAGGCTCTTATGATCGGAATAGATCTCAAATTTCTCGCCACACAGATAATGGCGCCAGATCTTGAGTGCAAAGACAATCGCCGCCAATTCAAGATCATGAATCGGGTAACGAGTCTCGTGTGGCTTCAGCTGTCTAGAGGCGTACGCTATCACGTGCCCTCGCTGCATAAGAACACATCCTAGCCCTCTGTGAGATGCGTCACAATATACAACAAACTCACCTGTTCCTGAAGGAATCGTCAAGACAGGCGCACTAGTCAGCCTCTTCTTCAGCTCTACAAAACTGGCTTCACAATCTTCAGACCATACAAACGGCATGTTCTTCTGTGTCAACTGGGTGATAGGTTTCGCTATACTGGAGAAATCTCGAATAAAACGACGATAATACCCGGCTAGACCCATGAAACTGCGTATCTCTGGCACAGAAGTCGGTCTCGGCCAACTAATCACAGCCTCAACTTTACTCGGATCTACCGCAATACCATCTCCAAATATAATGTGCCCCAAAAAGACAACATGTTTCAGCCAGAATTCTCACTTGGACAATTTAGCATACAACTGCTCATTTCTCAAAGTCTTCAATACAATTCTCAGATGACCTGCATGCTCAGTCAGACTCTTCGAATATACCAAGATAACATCAATGAACACAATCACAAAATCATCTAAATATCTCTGAAAAAAGCGGTTCATCAAACTCATAAACACCGCAGGTGCATTTGTTAAACCAAAAGGCATAACGATAAACTCGTAGTGCCCATACCTGGTCCGGAATGCAGTCTTCGGAATATCAACGTCTCTAACTCTGAGCTGATGATACCCTGATCTCAAATCAATCTTCGAGTATACAGAAGATCCCTGTAACTGATCAAACAAATCGTCGATGCGAGGCAAAGGATACTTATTCTTCACTATCGCCTTGTTCAACTGTCGGTAATCAATACACAGTCGCATCGAACCATCTTTCTTTCTAACAAAAAGCACCGGAGCACCCCAAGGAGATACACTGGGTCTGATATATCCCTTGGACAGAAGGTCTTCCAACAGTGCTTTTAACTCTTTCAGCTCTATCGGTGCCATCCTATACGGAGCTCTCAAAATAGGAACACTGCCTGGCACAAGATCTATGCTGAAATCAACCTCTCGAACTGGAGGCAACCCCGGAATCTCATCAGGAAAAACATCTGCAAACTCGCAAACCACTGGCAGATCTACCAATGCTGGGCTCCACTTCAGTAGATCTACTGAATATACGAGAAAGCCCTCTGCTCCTCTCTAAAGCAATCTACTCATAGTCAGAGCAGATACTAAGGGAATCCGAGATCTGGAACCCTTGCCGTAGAATTTCCACTCATCTGTCATGTCGGGTCTGAATCTGACAATCTTGTGGATACAATCTACAGTGGCCCTGTACTTGGTTAACATATCTATGCCAACTATACAGTCAAAATCAGCTAAACCAAGTACTACACAGTCTAGATCAATCTCATGCCCTTCAAACTGAAGCATACAGTGTTTAACAGTAGTCACAGATATCAAACCACTTCCCAACGGAGAAGCTATAGACACTACCGTCGACAAAGACTCAACAGGCAATGAATGTCTCAATGCAAAATGTTCAGAGATGAAACAGTTACCTGCAATCACGTCATCTGGTGCCTCCTGCGCCTGCTCCTCTGTCAGCGCAAACACCCTTGCCTGCTGTCTCGGAGGTTGACTCACTGTCTGACTACCTCCTGGTCTCTGCTGGGTCTGTGTGGAGGGTGGCTGAAAGGAGTGTACAGAAGATGCCTGTCTCTCCATCTGTGGCACTGGTGCTGATGACCCTGTACTCTGGAATCGTTGTGCACCTCTCTGGGGACAAACTCTGGCGAATTGTCCCTGTTGCCTACAGATGTTGCAACGTCCCATAACTCCTTGACACTGCTCCGTGGCATGTCGCCCTCCGCACGAACTGCAATACACGCCACTGTAATCTGACCCCTGACCTCTCTGTCGAGATCCACTCGAACTCGATGAACTGCTCCCGGATTTCTTAAATTGCTTGCCCTTAGCCTTCAGAAATTCCTTCTTGCCACTACCACTAGATCCACTATCGAAGCGAGGAGGAGGTGGTGGAAACTGAGTGGTAGGCTATGGCGGTCTGTGCCCCTGAACACCGTAAGAAGCGCCTCGCTGCCTGATCAAGCCAGCCTCTGCTCCCTTGGCTCTGTTCAGTGCCTCTGAAAAAGTATTAGGCCGTCCCGTGTTCACCAAAGTAAAAACATCTGGGTTCAGCCCATTGATGAACTGATCGGCCACTGCCTCGTCGTTCCCTGCTACATGAGGTGCAAATCGTAGCAATGCAGAAAATTTAGCCACATACTCCTCGATGTTCCATTGTCCATGTCTCAGCTTCGCAAATTCAGCTCCTTTATCTTTTCGGTAGGAGACGGGGAAGAAGCGCTGATAGAACTCATCCTTGAAGACTTTCCACGTGATGTCAATGCCTCGGTGCTCCAAGGCTCTCTTTGTAGTCACCACCAACTCTTGGCAACCTCTTGCATCTGATGCCCTATCAACTTCACACGTCGCTCATCCGTATATGCCAAAGACTCAAACAACATCTCGATATCATCAAGCCAGCTCTCGCACTCTACTGCACTCTCTGTGCCCTTCAGGGTAGGCGGATGGAAAGACTGAAACCTTTTCAATAAAGTCTCCATCGGTGTAGCGGTGACGTCCATCTGTGCACCTGATGTACTACCCTGCTCTAGCTGTGGTATACGTCTAGGCGGCATAAATCTGATTATCAAACTAATTAGTACAAAATCAATATCATCTGTCTCAGCCCTCCTCTGATCATAACCTCTGATCGAGAATCGGTTCTGATTCAGGCTTGACAAGTATATGCTGTAAATCAATTCAGATAATACAACAACATACAATAAGGAAAGCAATAAATCATGCTAGCATCTCAAAAGCAAGGAAGATGACTCGATCTACCCCGCTCATTCTATTCTATCTCAATCTACAGAACCTACAGCTCTGATACCACCTGTTGTGGGGACCCGGGCTCTAACTGAATTCTTTTGGGATTTATTGGATCTTTGCTCGAAAATGTGGGTCAAAATTTTGCTTTTAACATTAATTCAAATGTGTAATTAAAGCATAACCTGTGTTTATAATAATTAAACAACATCATGTACATACAAGTCTGTTTAGTACAATCATACGCTAGTGTTTAAATACCAACTACAAACATAAGTAGTCCAAGTCTAACAAGCAAACACTAGAAATCTTCAACGCCCGAGATCTCCACGCTATCATCAATCTCTCATCTAGCTCGAGACCCAGATCCTGCCCCACCTGTTGTCATGCACACATACAGACACGACAACAGCCGGATAACTCCGGTGAGAACATATCCCAGTATAAAACATGAATGCATGCAATGTAATAAATCATGTACAAAAGCATAGCATATATCATTAAACATGAATCAACATCTAAACATGTAAAAGAATACAAATCTGTATTCAACATCTAGTTCTTGACTCGATTCATTTCTACCCTAGGGATCCCAGTGTGAATAAGACGGTCTCTCACCTACCCAACCACTCGGGGCGACGGTACGTCTTATTCCTAGACTTCGGTCAACTCTGTATCGAGGGTCTACACATAGAGCAAATCTACTCCTATGCGTCGATACACCGAAACGTCTAGTTTTGGCCAATCTGCCAATATCTCCTATCTCAGGACTCGAATATAAATCAATAAACAAGACATTACATAATCAATGTAACAACAATCTAGTATGTGATTTAGGGAAACTCGTATCAAATCTGAATCGAGTTGTGCAATCCCGTGACCACATGAATTATACCTTTCTTTTCGAACAATCGGTGTCGTAGTCGAAGTCTCGAGTTCGCAATAGCCAATACAAATCTGAAATGGCAATGTATAGACATATTCTATCAATATGCATCTCAAAGCAACTCATATCAACTCTTGTACCAATCAATAATCAGTCTTGGTACGAATTTGACGGCATAACGACATATTTCTTGGTACCGATCAACTCAATCTCAACACAACAATATCACAATCAATCATAATCAGTCATAATCTCATCCAACATAATAACTATACTGAAATCTGCAAAATCTCTATACATTACATGCTGGAAAATCGAACAATAGCATACGGTCTCCAAATTTCGATCCGGTAACGAATATATCATGCTCAGTATATCAAGAACACATATTTTAAATCAAATCTGAATTTCCATCAACATGAATACCTGAAACATGCTGAAATATAAGAAAACTTACATCCTTAGCTAGATCTTGTTGTAAGGATCACAAATCCGGACTCGAAATTAAAATCGGATGGCTCGTTGTTGCATAATCTCAATTCTAGTATAAAGAAGCTTTAAAAGAAGAAGCAAGGCTCACTCTCGGTTCTCTCTTTCCTGAATGAAAATGAAGATTCAGCAGCTTCACATATATATATATATATACATACCATGTGTCAAGCAAAGAAACAAAGGTGGCATTTTCGCATGCAGCCCGCGGGTGCGGTTGCTCAAGAGCGCGGGTGCGCTGTGCTCACGGCGAGTTCATCTAAAAGTGTAGCACTTAGACCGCGGGTGCGGTCTTGCTTGCACCGCGGGTGCGGTTGCTCAAGAGCGCGGGTGCGCTGTGCTCACGGCGAGTTCATCTAAAAGTGTAGCACTTAGACCGCGGGTGCGGTCTTGCTTGCACCGCGGGTGCGGTCTTTCTTCGCACAAATCCACTAATTTCCTCTCAATGCACCGCGGGTGCGGTCCTTCCTGTACCGCGGGTGCGGTGTGGCTTCGGCCTAGCTTCACAATTCTGATTTAAATGTCATGCATTCTTACCTTTACAAGTCTAACATCAATGCCAGTTGATAATTTTCGAGCCTTACATAAAATAATGCACACCACTTTCAAGGAGCTCATGACTATACGCATGCAAGATGGGGTTTTGGCCCATAAGCGTGGTGTACATATGACTGGGCTTATTGAGAATGTGGTGTGCCTAAAATATGTTATTCCTAACGAGTTACTTGATGACATCAAATTGTTGTCTTTCTCTTCCGCATTTGACGGGGTTATGGTGAACTTCAATTTGAATAAGATACATGATAGCCTTGAAGAGCTGGTCAATATGCTTATGACTTATGAAATCCTCTGCCGGGCTTATGACTTATGGCTTGAACCATTGACCCTAGACTCTCACCAACATCCTAAGGCATGGCTTTGACCATGGCTAAGGGCTAGAAGCCAACCACAAATCAAACCATACCCCAAAAACCGAAACCCACTAACACAGGAAATGAAATTCGAAATATGCACTTGTGTGGTTGTTTAAAAATTCTGAGGGAACCTTGACCCAAGCCTTGAAAGGACACTTTGGTCACGTCCTAGACATGATAAGGGAGTGTTCTAACCGTGGCTATGGTCCTAGGACAGCCAGGATTCGAATACCCACCTTAACCATTCAAATGGCCAAATCGTGACCCATTTCTGCACTTGTGGGCAGATTGCTGTCATTTCTGGTCTTGTGCGTGTATGGACTGAAACAAATGAATCAAAGACACTCAAAAACATTCTAATTTATGCCTAGAAGCCACCTTGGAAGCCTGGAACCGAGCAAAATCATGAAATCAATAAAATTCAGCAAACCCGTGAGCCACAGAGATGAAGCCAAAAAATTCTGTACTGAAACTTGTGTGTAGTTGCTGTCAAAAATTCGTTTTTACCTCATGAACCCTGAACATATGATGCTTAAAAATATTTATATGACTTGATTGAAGAGCAAAGAAACAATATATACATGCCTGGAATTTGTTTTTGAAGAAAACAAATCAAAACAACAATACGACGCGACGTAACCGAGTTGGATTTCTCTTCTTGTTTGCTGCTGTGTTCACGAGTTTAGCTGCTGTTTTTTTCTTATGTTTTTCAAGCACATGGGTGTAGGAATTGTTAGGGATGAAGGTGAATGATATAGGAGGTGTTAAGGGGTCATAATATGTTGGGGATCGAAGTTGAGTTTAGAGGGGGGTGAATAAACTCTACTCGTTTTTCTTTCGTTTCTGATGAGGTACTAAAATCCTGTTAGGGATAGTAGTTTATCTTGTGCGAATACTTTCACCTGATTACAATAGAACGTGCGGAAACAATCTGATGAAATAGTTGAAAGACAATAAAACAGTAGGCAACAGTTGTTTATGGAAGTTCGAAGATAAACTCTTCTACGTCTCCCCTTCTTCTGTTTCCAGAAGGTATAACTAAAAGACTTTGGATATTACAGTACAACTCTTGTACACACCCACTTCAGAAGGACTTACACTTCGGCCTACTGAAACTCTTAGTTTCTCAAATCACAAGAATGCGAAACACAAAGTTCTGAAAAGACTCTTTTCAGATTACAGACTCTTCTTGATAAAGTATAAATGATGTAAAGATTGTGAAGAGTGTAAAAATCAATAGCACAAGAAGATCTTCGAAAGATCAGATATTTGCTATGAAGCGTGTGCTACTTTTCTTTGTGTTGAACTTTTAAGTACTCAAGGAATTTCGAGATAAGTATGAAAAGATGAGAATAGCTTTGTTCCTTGAGAGATAATATTATGCGAAGCGAGCTATCGTAAAAGGATTTGATCTAAGTATATATAAACGACTGAGTTCAACGTTCACAATCAGAGGATGTCTTCAGATAACTGATACAATCAGCTATATTACCAAAAGAAGTTCCTGCAGAAAAGCTATAAAACAATCAGTCTTGTTTCATACTTATTTGGGTAAAATGCATTAAATGACTCCGTATAGTAATTAATGCTACAATTAATACTAGTACTAGGAACTCTTTAACGGTAACATTTAAGGTAGCAACGTTAGGAAACGTCCTCTACTGGTTTTGTATTACTGTCCTTTCTACTGGTTTTGTTTTATCAGACCAGTAGCTCCTGATAAATTAGTCAACTGTTCTGGTCTGCTGGTTTAAGTTTATCATCGCCACAATAAAATTCATGTTTAACAATTTCCCCCTTTGTAGTGATGCCAAAACCTAAACAGTAGAAGGACGTTAAATAAAGCAGATAATCATTTCATCAAAAAGATAATGTCAATAGAGTATCAAAGAAAATGATCAATCAGTTTCAATATCCCTGAATATGACTTCCTCATTCTGAGGTTCTTGAAGTCTTCTGTTTGATGGTTCAGCTTCATCTTCTGGTTGTCTGGCTCCTGCTGGATCTCCTCTATCTTCCCCCTTTTTGGCATCAGCCGCAACTACATGGGCGAAGAGGTCATTCAGTCTTCCGGATATGTTTTGATGCCATCGGTTAGCATCTCCAGATACAGAGTTTGAGAAGAGATGCGATTATCCAATGAAGCGAGAGATTGATTTTGAGAGTCGATCTTGGCATCCATAAGTTCCACGGAAGTAGAAAGTGATCGGAAGAGATCATCATGCTCAGTGATTCGGTTGAGTATATCATTTTGAGCAAGCATGATGGTACCTTGAGTTCTCGATATAGCTTGTCTGAAAACGACGGTTTCAGCATACATCTTTTCCATGGTCTCCGCCGTGTTATAGATGTGTTTGCCCATTCGTTCTCTGAAGGATTGAGCACCACTGAATTCCGAAATGTTTTCACAAGATATACGTTTCACTAAATCAGATATGTTGTTGAGTTCTCGTTGTAGAGACTCAATCTGATATTCCAGGTTAAATGCATCTGATTTCGGGGAGGGAGTTCGCGCAAGATGCGTTGCTTAATCTCAGAAATACGAGAGTTCGTCTCAGTCAGAACAGGATGAGAGACAGTCAACGCAGTAGAAACAAGATTAGCATTCATCAAGGCAGTAGAAGGACCAGGGTCTGCTGTGCGTTCTTCTGGAAGTGTAGAAACAGTAGGTTCAGCAGCAATCAGGGGAAGAACAATTTCTTCAGCGGGAACGGCCAAGTCAGAGGTCAAAATTTCTTCCGTTGGTGCAATAACAGCCTGTGAGACTGATGGTTCTTCAGTAGAAGGTGCAGAAGGCTTATCCAGAAAAATGTTCATTTCTGCTTGATGAGCAGCAGAAAACATCTCTAAATTTGGCAATAAGGAGGAGGCATCTGGTTATGCTAAATGTTGACCTAAGATCTGAGGAGAAGAAGGTGATAAAGAAGTAGCCGGTGCGACTTCCAGAGGAGTAGAGACTGTAGGAACAATCGATTCAATGACTTCCTCGACCGAAGCCAGTTCATGTACAGATAGTAGGGATGAGGATTGAATGGGCCTTGTCGGAGATGCAGGAGTACTGAGAGCAGAAGCCTTTAGGGAGGCTGTGGTCCTTTCCTCAACTGTCTGATTCTGTTGAAAGTTTGGGACAAGGCCAATGTGATAAATAGTAGACTCGCCAAAGCCTTGTTCTTGAGCAAGAAGTTGCTCACGCATCTGTTTGAGCTTGTCAGATAGAATCACAATAACATTTTGATCCTGAACAGCAGTAGGAGCACTAGGATCAAAGTTTGATTCAAGAACTTTCAAAACTGATTCTAGCTTCTGACATTTTAGCTGCTCGAGGATGAAATTGCTTCTTCGCAAGGCCTCGATAACATTTTCCGTTTTTGCAAGCTGAAAAATTTTCTTCTCTGCAACCATCATTTTGGCATAGTTCCCTTTAGTCTTAAAATAAGCAAAAGAATGGAAAAGACGAACTGAGTGCCATTCATAAAAAAAATTCATATCATCATTTGCAGAGGTTTCAATTTCTACTACATGAAGATCAACGCCGGTGGTTACAGTTGATTTGTGTCCAAAAATTGGTGGTTCTTTGACCATTTTCCCTTTGCCTTTATCAGATGAAGAAATAGGCACGATAGGTCGAAAAGCAAAGGACCCACTAGTTGATTCTCGAATCACTATTCCAAAAGATGGCTTGAAAACAGAAGCAGTAGACGGTGCTGGAATAGATGTAGTAGCTTGTGCAGTCACAGATGTAATGGGTCGAACAGTAGAAACCACTTCTGGAAATACCTGTCTGATAGGTATTTTCTCAATCTCAGACAGTGCTGCTGTCTTCTTGATTTTAAAAATGGTGCGAGGTTTCTTCTTGGCTGGGGTTGGCACTGCTGGTTCAACAGCAGCAGCAGACTCTTCTGATGCTGTTTTGTCCGAGTCAGTCGAAATGATCACTCTTTTCCTCTTAATTGTCCTTTGAGGTTTTGGAGCCTCAGAAGCAGTTTCTCCAATTTCTTTTTTCAAGGCCACAAACTCTGCCACGGTTGGCTTAGGCCTTAAAGCAAGTACGTTCACAGCATCAATCATGGTTACTGAAACAGCATCTTGATCACTGGTTGAGGCGAAACCAGCATCCTTGAGCATTGCGCTGATTTGAACAGCGAATCCAGAACTTTTCCTGACAACCATATCCTTCATAACTCTAAAGAGAAAATGACTCCAGTCCACTTTGGTTCCCTTAGTGATGGCAATCATCACTTGAACCTTCTCCTTCGTCAACTTATCGAAGGTGCCAGCTTTGATCAAAATAGCTTTTGCCACAATATCGGCCAGAATTTGATATTCCATTTTGAGTAGTTTCTTGTGACAAGACGGAGACACTTCTTCTCCAGAGGCTGAGAACGAGCTAAGCGCAATAGACATATCTGTTTTGGAAATATCAGATAGTTAAGAAATACCTGAGAGTGGGAGAAGGAAAGTCGCTCCTAGAAGTGCGGCATCAATAGAGATGGATGCATCTCCTTGAGAGTGAACAATCTTTCCTTCATGTACTGTCGCTTTAGCGTAAAAATCCAGAAGAGAATTTTTGTAAATAACGGCTGGTGCTTCCAGGAATTGTCTGAGACCCGATTTTTCAATATCTTGAAACATTTTAACAAGATTCTCATCGTTGATGTTGAGAACAGAGGCAAAATTGACTTGATAAGCGTTAAGAGTGTATGCTCCAGCCATTTCTGTATAAGGATAGAAGCAGATATAATTTGCAGTAGTTAGAGGTGATAGAGAGAAATCAGTAGCTGAATAACGATGGATATGAAACAGTAAAGGTGAAAAGTGAAATTTGAAATAGATATACAACCATCAAATAAACATAAAGACACGTGTCAGTATGTTTAAGGTTGAGTGTTTGAAAAGTTTTGCAGAAACTGTCAGATATACGAATGATTTTGACAATTTTGAAAAAGGGCGGGCTGTCCAGATGGTTACTAAAAAAAATCAGAAGAGGATTTGTCATTTTATGATAACGTCTGCTGGAAGTTTCAGGGTGCTGAAATATTTAAGCACTTTGACAAAAACCAGCAGACTTGAAGTTTTATCAAAAAGACAAACATTCTCTCTGTTTTCTGAAAAGGTGTCAAACTCTTAGTCTGACTAAAATATTGTTCCCCCTCGGTAAATGCAATTAATAAGTGGTCATAATTGCGACAAGTGACTCTTGGCCATCTCTCAATCTGAGCCGTTGAAAATGAACAGTCGCAATCTTGCGATTCGCAAGAGTCTTTGTTCCCTCTATAAATACCTTGCATATCTTGAACGAAGTTAAACAGATGAACTTCAAAAAAATGAAAACTCAAGTAAAAAGAGAGTTAGAGTTTGATTCAGGAGTCGAAGCAAAACTGTTCAGAGAGAAGTTTGAGGATATCATTATTTTCGTAATGATCCTTGAAACACACTCCTGGAGTTGTAGTTTCCACAGTCAAGCAAATCTGTTGCTTCGATTGAGTTTGAAATGTAGCATCGATTTCTTCCAGAAGCATGCTAATGCAATAAGAGAGTGCTGGTGGATTGATGATGCTGAAATCCTCTATGATGCCCTGTAAGGCATCTAAAAAATACATTAGTGCTGACAAGACCCAAGCTTGCTAGATTCTTTCTAGGCCATGAGCTTGCTGGATTCTCTTGTTCCTGTTGAAGTACTTTGCAAGCAAATTACAGAGAACTCCTATTACTGAAGACAAAAGCTAAAAGTAACGCTACTGGTTAAATAGCATTGAAGATCTACTGTTTTTACTTTTGCATCGTGTAATGTACTGAAATGGTTTCTAATAAAGTTCCAGTTTACGTATCTGACTTTTCCTTCTGCTTTTCTGCAAATATCTTACTGTTAGTTCAATACGATAAATAAGCGAGTATAAATAAAATTAACAAAGATAACAGAAAATAATCAAGTTAAATCTATCAAACCAAGAGAATTACGAAAGTAAGAAAACTTATTTTCTGGTAAGGGTTTTGTGAAGATATCTGCTGTTTGTTGATCAGTAGAAACGTATTCCAGACGAATGTTCTTCTTCTGTACATGATCTCTAATGAAGTGATGTCTGATGTCAATGTGCTTCGTTCTGAAATGAAGTACTGGATTTTGTGTGATTGCAATTGCACTAGTATTGTCACAGAATATAGGTGATTCGGAGGCTTGAATCCCATAGTCTCTTAACTGTTGTTGAATCCACAATATCTGAGAGCAGCAGCTTCCAGCAGCCAGATATTCTGCTTCTGCAGTAGATGTGGCTATGGAGTCTGCTTCTTGCTAAACCAGGATATCAGCCTATCACCAAGAAATTGACAAAAACCACTAGTGCTTTTTCGGTCTAGTTTGCAACCTGTATAATCAGCATCTGAATATCCAATAAGATTTAACGATGAATCATTGGGATACCATAAGCCGACATTTTGAGTTCCTTTCAAGTACTTCAAAATACGTTTAGCAGCAATATAATGAGATTGTTTGGGGTTAGATTGAAATCTTAGCACAAATACACACAGCAAACATGATATCTGGTCTACTGGCAGTTAGATATAATAATGAACCAATAAGACCGCGATACTGAGTTACCTCTACTGGAATACCACTTTCATCTTTATCAAGTTTAATAGATGAGCTCATTGGAGTAGAAGCAGCAGAGCATGCTTCCATTCCAAACTTTTTCAGAAGCTCCTTGGTGTACTTGGCTTGATTTATACAGATTCCAGTCTCTGATTGCTTAATCTGTAATCCTAGGAAGAATGTTAATTCTCCCATTATACTCATTTCGAATTTATCTTGCATCAATTTTCCAAACTTTGCACATAATTTGGGGTTAGTTGACCCAAAAATAATATCATCAACATAGATCTGTACTAAAAGAATGTGCTTATTCTTGACTAAAGTAAATAAAGTTTTATCTACTGCTCCAATGGTAAAATCATGATCAATAAGAAATTGTGATAGAGTGTCATACCATGCTCTAGGTGCCTGTTTTAGACCATATAATGCTTTGTGTAATTTAAATACATGATGAGGTGAAAAATGATCGATGAAACCTGGAGGTTGTTCAACGTAAACTTCTTCTTGTAAGAGACCATTCAGAAAAGCACTTTTCACATCCATTTGATATACTTTGAAATTCTTGAAAGCAGCAAAGGCTAAGAATATTCTGATTGCTTCGAGCCTTGCTACTGGTGCGTAGGTCTCATCAAAGTCTATTCCTTCTTCCTGTCTGAAACCTTGAGCAACCAATCTTGCTTTATTTCTCACCACTGTGCCTTCTTCATTGAGTTTGTTTCTAAATACCCACCGAGTTCCAATGACAGCTTGGTGAGATGGTCTAGGTACTAGAAACCAAACTTCATTTCGTTTGAATTGATTCA
Organism: Primulina eburnea; assembly: GCF_022965805.1. NCBI lineage: Eukaryota > Viridiplantae > Streptophyta > Magnoliopsida > Lamiales > Gesneriaceae > Primulina > Primulina eburnea. Next base: position 21,211,559 of record NC_133107.1, read on the forward strand.
GCTCTTCTTGCATGGCTTCAATCCAGCTAGGATCCAGAAGAGCTTCTTCAATTTTCTTTGGTTCATCCTGAGATATAAAAGCAGCATGCATGTATTCATTAAGCATTTGCCTTCTGGTTCTCAAAGGCGCTGCTGGATTACCAATAACTAATGATGGAGGATGAAATTTTCTCCAGATAAAAGGATTTAAAAGGATATCTTCCTGATTTGATATGTTAAGATTGTTCTCGATGGAACCAGTAGTGGGTTCCTAAGTGTCTTCTGCTGGTATTGGTAGATCCAAAGTCTGTACTTCTGGTTCCACTAATGAAATGTCTGGTTCTGGATTTTGAAGATCCTTGATGTTTGCTTCTACATCATCTTCACTGTCAATTTCCAAGTGAATCCTGTCTAGCCTGTTACTTAAATCAGATATGTTAGATATTTCAGGAGCACTGCTGTCTTCATCGAAGACAACATGGATCGATTCTTCAACATTAAGAGTTCTATTGTTGAAGATTCTAAAAGCTTTGCTTACAGCAGAGTAACCAAGAAATAGTCCAGCATTTGATTTTGAGTCAAATGCAGTCAAATGATTTTTGCCATTATTTAGCACAAAGCATTTGCAACCAAACACATGAAAATAAGATACGTTGGGCTTCTTCCCTTTCCATATTTCATAGGGGGTCTGATTGTGCCTTTTGTTGACCATAGATCTGTTTTACGTGTAACAAGCAGTATTGATGGCTTCAGCCCAGAAGCGCTGAGAGATGTCTGCATCCTGCTAGCATTGTTCTAGCAGCTTCTTTTAGAGTTCTATTTCTCCTCTTAGCTACTCCATTTTGTTGAGGTGTTCTGGCAGCTGAATATTCATGATGAATCCCCTGTTCATTCAAATATAACTCAAGATACTTGTTAGTGAACTCAGTACCCCGATCACTTCTGATTTTAATGATGGTAGAAGATTTTTCATTTTGAATCCTTTTCAGAAGCTTGATCAAGAGGCTACTGGTTTGATCTTTTCCTGCGAGAAATATTACCCAAGTGAATCTAGAAAAATCATCAATAACAACAAGAGTATATTTCATTCTCCCTAAGCTCATGATGGGGATAGGACCAAAAAGATCCATGTGCAGTAGTTCCAGACATCTTGAAGTTGATTTGCTATCTTTGTTCTTGAAACTGGATCTTATCTGTTTCCCAAGCTGACAAGCAGAACAAACATGATTTTTAACAAAATTAATATCAGGTAATCCATCAACTATATTCTGCTTCTTGAGATAATTGATTGACTTGAAATTCAGATGATTCAATTTCTTGTGCCATAGCCAGTGTTTATTGCTAAGAGAAGCAACCAAGCATGTAGGAGTATTGACATGATTTGAGTTCCAAGAGACTCTGTAAGTATTGCCTTCTCTTTTTCCGGTTAACACAGTAGTTTCAGCAGAATCTCTAACTATACACGAATGCTTCTGAAAGGCTACAGAATAACCATTATCACATAGTTGACTAATGCTGATTAGATTGTAACAAATATTGTCAACTAATGACACATCATTGATAGTTATGTTACCATGGATAATCTTACCCTTACCGATGGTTTTACCTTTTGAGTTGTCTCCAAAAGTTATCTTTGGTCCAGTATAATTCACTATCTCGGAAAGTAGGTTTTTCTGTCCAGTCATGTGTCTGGAACATCCACTGTCCAGATACCATGTAGAGTTACTGATTTCTGCCTTCTTCTTTTGTTCCTGCAAACACAAATTTTAGTATCTGGAACCCAAATCTATTTGGGTCCAAGCCTTATCAGTCCTTTGGGGACACACATTTGTACAACTCTTGGTGATCTTGTACTTCGGGTATCCAAAGATGTGTGTGCAATAGAAGGTCTGTTATTTCTAATGTATGCATATTAAAATGTTGTTCCTCCCTCCTGTTTCTGTTTTCCAGTCTGTATCTCCTCTGAACAGGTTTAGAGTTGTAGTACTGATGGTTTTTAACCTTCATAGGATGTTGTCTTCCAGAGTTGAATTCTTTTCTGAATCTAGAACTCTAGTCAACTTTTTCCTTAGGTTTAACGTAACCCAGACCATAGTGCATTCTTCTGTTCATCTGATTTACATTCCTTTCAACTGAAACAGTAGGTACCTCTGGTTCCTGTACCACACTGGATTTCACAAAGTGAATATATTTCCCTTTGCACATATCCAGTGTTGGCTTAGTATTCGTTTCGGAAGTGCCTTCATTATTACAAAAGCCGAGACCACTCCTATCTCCTGACTGTTTTTGTAATTCTTGCATCTTTTCCAATGAAACAGAGGACTTGTTCCAAGCATTTACCAGTAGCGACAACTTCTGGTTTTCAGAAAGCACCTTCTGGTAATCTGCATTGGCTCTTTCATTCTCAGTTATTAATTTACTCATCTTAACTTGTAAATCATTACATCTGTCCACTTGCAAGCAAGTTAACTTACTGTTCTGATTTTTTAAGTTCTGATTTTCGATCTTAACTTCTTCAAATGATTGAGAAAGTCTTGAATACTCTTTTATCATGTCATGTAGTGCATCAATCAAATCATTTCGTGTAAATTCATTTGAGTCAAAATCAAATACCTCTTCAAATGTCGAGGTTGAGTCATTGTCTGCCATGAGACATTTGACCTCTTCTGCATCACTATCACTGGAATGACTTTCTGAGTCAGATGACTCAGAACTAGAGTCTGCCCATTTGGATTTGCTTTCTTCGGCAATCATTGCTTTTCGATCTCTTCTGGTCTTTTTGTCATTTCTCTTGTTATCCTTTCTATTTTGATCATCCTTCTTTGGTTTAGGACAATCAGCAATGAAGTGACCTAACTTTCCACAGTTAAAGCATCCCATATCACCAGATGGTGAATCTTTCTTGAAGTTGCGATTGGGACCCTGATAGGTTCGATGGTTCTTCTTCATGAACCTGGAGAATTTCTTTACAAATAAGGACATAGCATCACTACTGATTTGTTCAGCAGTCTTCTCCATTGTATTGTCAATGATCACAGCAGGTAATGACTGAGGTGCAACTGCAGCAGCAGTAGAAGAGGTAGTGGCAGTAGCAGTAAAAGCAGTAGAAGTAGCAGCAAGAGCCTTGGTAGGTAGGCTTGAAGGCTCTTCTCCACTTCTTACTTCTAATTCGAACTCGTAAGCTTTCAGATCTGCAAATAAATCGTGCAGTTCCAATTTTTTCAAGTCTTTGGACACTCTCATAGCCATTGTTTTAACATCCCATTCTCTGGGTAAGGCTCTCATCACCTTGAGGGCTATCTCTCTGTTGCTATGCTCTTTACCCAGAGCAGCTAGCTCATTGACCAGGCTACTGAATCTTTCATCAAACTCGTTTAGAGTTTCACCAGCTCTCATTTTTATATTTTTGAACTTCTGCATTGCTACAGACAGTTTTTTTTCTTTCGTTTGCTCATTTCCTACACATATCTGAATGAGCTTCTCCCAAATATCCTTTGCAGTAGAACACATTTTGATTTTGCTAAAAGTGTTCTTGTCGAGAGTTTTATACAATATATCCTTCGCCACATTATCAAGGTTGGCCTTCTTCTTATCTTCACTGGTCCATTCACTTCTTGATTTTTCAACCATCTGTGGTGCACCCTCAGTAACAGCAATAGCTGTATTAGGCTTTAATATTTTCAGTGGACCATCTGTGATGACATACCACATGTCATCATTTTGTGCTGCAAGATGGGCTTGCATTCTGATCTTCCAGTCATCGAAGTACTTCCTTAGAGAACATAGGGATCTTGCTGAAGTGTGCCATTTGTTGTAGTTTTTCACGAACAAGAATAACCTGCTCTGATACCAATTGTTGGGGATCGAAGTTGAGTTTAGAGGGGGGGTGAATAAACTCTACTCGTTTTTCTTTCGTTTCTGATGAGGTACTAAAATCCTGTTAAGGATAGTAGTTTATCTTGTGCGAATACTTTCACCTGATTACAATAGAACGTGCGGAAACAATCTGATGAAATAGTTGAAAGACAATAAAACAATAGGCAGCAGTTGTTTATGGAAGTTCGAAGATAAACTCTTCTACGTCTCCCCTTCTTCTGTTTCCAGAAGGTATAACTAAAAGACTTTGGATATTACAGTACAACTCTTGTACACACCCACTTCAAAAGGACTTACACTTCGGCCTACTGAAACTCTTAGTTTCTCAACTCACAAGAATGCGAAACACAAAGTTCTGAAAAGACTCTTTTCAGATTACAGACTCTTCTTGATAAAGTATAAATGATGTAAAGATTGTGAAGAGTGTAAGAATCAGTAGCACAAGATGATCTTCGAAAGATCATATATTTGCTATGAAGCGTGTGCTACTTTTCTTTGTGTTGAACTTTTAAGTACTCAAGGAATTTCGAGATAAGTCTGAAAAGATGAGAATAGCTTTGTTCCTTGAGAGATAATATTATGCGAAGCGAGCTATCGTAAAAGGATTTGATCCAAGTATATATAAAAGACTGAGTTCAACGTTCACAATCATAGGATGTCTTCAGATAACTGATACAATCAGCTTTATTACCAAAAGAAGTTCCTGCAGAAAAGCTATAAAACAATCAGTCTTGTTTCATACTTATTTGGGTAAAATTCATTAAATGACTCCGTATAGTAATTAATGCTACAATTAATACTAGTACTAGGAACTCTTTAACGGTAACATTTAAGGGAGCAACGTTAGGAAACGTCCTCTACTGGTTTTGTATTACTGTCCTTTCTACTGGTTTTGTTTTATCAGACCAGTAGCTCCTGATAAATTAGTCAACTGTTCTGGTCTGCTGGTTTAATTTTATCATCGCCACAATAAAATTCATGTCTAACATAATATGCATTTAGTTAGGAGTTACAAGTGAAGGAGTGGAATGGATTTTTGAATGTTTTCTCCTTTACCTAGCTGCCGATTCTTTTCTCCTTTTTTTCTTGCATGTTCTCGTTTATTTGCTAGACTAATAAAGGTGAGTGCTATAAGGGTTGATAAAGGTGTAATAATATGCATTAAGGTGGGAGGTTACAAGTGAAGGTGTTGAATAGCATTTGAGTTATTTCTTCTTCTCCTAACTGCCGAAGCTTCCTACCTTTCTTTTCCTACTGCACGTTGTCTTGTTGTGGTAATGGTTTGATTAGAAATAAGTTGTATTATAGTATTTGAATTTTCCAATAACTAGTGAATTAAAGGTGGAGAATTATATTTACTTTAAAGACTAATGAGGTGATTTGAATTAGCTTACTAAGCATGTGAATTTGTTTAAGGAGTTGACTAACTTGTTACTAACATTGCATAATATTGTTTTAAATCTTGTATTTTACATGTTCAAGGTTTAATACACTCATTATATATATTCTATTGAATTAAAAATTTAATTTAGGATAAAATCTTGCTTGGCCTTGCTTGATTTAAAAATTAAGTATTAAAATGCTATATTTAATTTCATGAATATATTATACTTAGATTAATTCATCTCTCATTTGTTTATACATTTTAATTTAAACTTTAATTAAATATTGAACCTAATAGAATTTATTTACTAACTTGACTCCAATTAATTTAATAAATCCTAAAACATTCTTTTTCTATAAATTAAATTATTCTTTGACTTAATTTAAATTTAGGAATATTTTTCTTATTATTAATATTATCTCTAATCTCCAACTCCGGTCCGGCCTCACGTATTTATCCAGAAAAGATAAAACTAAACATCTACTTTTAAAATAATTAAAACACTTCATATATATATATATGTAAAATATTCATTTCTAATTTTAAATAATAGAAATTATGCATGACTTATACGTAATCTGATTTTCGGGTTCTACACAGTAACAGCACAAAATGATCTCAAATGATCGGATATTAATAATAAAGCGTGTGCTGTTTTTTGTATGTTGAGCTTTGAAGATAATTAGTAGTTGATGATAGCTCAAACTCACGTTGGAATAATCGTTGTGTTGATAAAGATAATAATGTAGTTTTCTATAAAGAATTGATCTTCTTATATATAGAAAACTTGAGTCCAACATAAACAAAACGGCTTATTTTAATTATGAAAGAATCAACTTTATTACCTAAAAAGGTTCCTGCAGAAAGCTTTAAGAATAATCAGTCTTTGCTTTATACCAAAACTGGTAAGGCGTATTAAATAACTTCGTACAACATTAATGGTGCAAATAATAGTTGTTGTTGCGATTTTGATTGTTGCACTCCTAAGAGCAGGTTGTCCACAAGTAGTATAATTCGATGAGTTCGAATATCGTATCCACGAGGAAGCTAAGGTAATTACAAGTCCACTACAATGTCTTTTTATTTATTTTTTTCTTTTATTTGTTTGAATCTTTAATTGGTAATTTTTAATTGTTCAAATTTTAATTTAAGTAGTTGAGATTAAAGGATCCACTCTTGGTATTTTCATAAAATTAACATTAACGAACATTAATGAAATCCACTTAATAAAATGGTTCCAATATATTAAATAATCATATTTATATTATGTTATATATTATTATCTTATAAGTATATAATATATACCAAAACTTATAAATGTTGTCAAGTATTTATTGTGCTATATATATATATATATATATATATATATATATATATATATATATATATATATATATATATATAAACACTAAATCAAGGTTCCTACTTTAAATGGTTGGTAAAACCAAACTAACATTTAAATGGTACCAAGAAATTAATATTATGATATATTTATATATAGTAAATCAAGGTTCCCACTTTAAATGGTTGGTAAAACCAAACAAACATTTAAATGGTTCCAAATAATTTAATATTATAATATATTCATATAAAATAAATCAAGGCATCCACTTTAAATGGTTGGTAATACCAAACTAACATTTAAATGGTTCCAAGAATTTAGTGTAACATATAACAACAATAAATCAAAACTCCCACTTATAAGTAGGGTATAAAAATGCTAAAGAAATAAATATAACATAAACAATAAATAATGAATAAATAATATAAAACACAGATTCTTACTTTTTAGTAACCTTATTATCATTCCAAGAGTTTCACCTTTTAATCTCAACTTTAGGAAGTTAGCTATTCATTATTCAAAGTGTAGAACTTTGAATATGAAATTAACATGCTAATTATATTTAAATAAGGGAAAATATAGAGAGAAATATTATGAACTCAAAGGTTTGTTCATAGAATGAGGGATATCTCAATACATTACAATGCACCCCAATTTATAGCCAAATTTGGGGAGACAACCACAAATAAAATATTATTTTTTTTACACATAAGTCTTCATTGGTGTTCCAAGATATTATATTATATTTCACATCACTTTTGAAAATCTTCTTGTCCGAATTTGCTTCTTCACATAAAAAGAAACATGTGGATAACTTAGTTGTCTAGTTGTGGTATTTTTTTTAGACCATTTGACCAAGTAATTTGAGAGATATGGTCAAAATACTAGATCATGGTAAAACTGCCACTTCTTTGGTAACTTTAATTGTTGCTTAATTTGATCCCACTTGTGAGAAGATTTTTATCTCATGCTTGCCACCAATATTGTAGATATTAACATTAACTTTCTACAGGTCCAAGAATCATCTTAATCCCATTTGCAACGTCAAGTTTATTCTTGTTTTATCGAACCTGTAAAAAATAGTAAAAACTTATAATTACACAAAAACTTATATTTTATACAATTTATTATAAAGTATATAATATTTAAACATTTAATAAAACAAAAACTATATATTTATATTATAAAACATTTAATTAATGTACAATTTTTATATTTATCACACCTCCCAACCAGGTTATTGCTAGTCCCTAGCAATTTAAGCGTTAATAGCAATACAAAACATATTGATTAATTTAAATAGAAATGTAATCAAAACTATATAAGCGTTTAAATTAAATTTGAAAACTGTCAAAGTTATATCAAGATCATCATAATTATAATTTATGAAATAATTTGAGATGATCAATTCAAAGCTTATTTCAGGTAATTAAATGTACATGGCCTTCAGAAATTCCTAGTAAGAGTCTCAACTTCTTGACTACATATTTATTTAATTTGTACAATAAATTTCTCTCTTTTTTTATGAGAGATATATGGGTCGTAGCATATAACTTAAAATTACATAGATCTTCAATATCTTTCTTTTGTATTTTTCGCTTTTTTTTTTCAGGAAATATCATTTTTTTTTCAAAATAAGAACTGAAGATCTAAACAATAGATAGTCTCTCTCATGATCAATAAAGGCTCGAAAGCTGTTTTCTCAGTCCTCTCCACTCACTCACAAAATATGTGCGAGTTTAAAATTTTAGGCATTCTTATAAGGTATATCTTGGGCCATATACTTTAATACCAGATTTTATCACAATGGTTAATCACTCAAAAAGATTTCATAAATCATATTTTTATATTGATCAGAATATTAAAATTGACTTTTTTTTTAAAATAAAAATTTAAACATTCTTAAATAAATTAATGCATGTTCTAATTTAAATCTTTCAAACATGTAATGTATGACATTTTTTCAAAAATTACTAAGATACAAACAATAAACATGATTTTATTTTAAAATAATATATATTTTTTTAAATTTTTTTTATAAGTTTGTTCTCCCCCCAATCAGAATATAACATTGTCCCTAATGTCAAAATAACTATTAATAAAGAGTACATAATGAAAGAGATATCACCTGAAATTTTATTGAAGATAACAAACTTAAACAAACGCAAACCAATCCGCGACTTTTGAATCAATGATCCAACTTCCTTTTCTTACTGCTTGATTGCGACCAATTGATCTTTGTTATCATCGGATCAGGCTTATGAACAAAAGCTTCCAAATCATCAATTAATTGGTCGGCAGTCGAAGCACAGATGAGCATCCGTCGTGAATTTTCTGAAATGATATTCTGTTCCACAGCTTTATCAAGAAATGTCAACAAACTGTCATAATAATTATTGATATTCAACAAGCCCATATGTTTATGATGGATATTAAGTTGTGCCCAAGAAACAGCGTGAAAAATTTCTTCTAATGTACCAAAACCACCTGGTAGTGCGATAAAAGCATCGGAATTTTCAATCATTTGAGTGATTCTTTCATACATAAAAGAAACTTTTAATTCCTCCCCAATCGTAATACCTGTAATATTTCCTTCGGCTAAAGCTGTAGGAAAAATACCCAAAACCTGACTACCTCCAAGATGAGCAGATGTTGAAACAGATCCCATTAACCCAATATTACCTCCCCCATATACCAAGTGAATTTTTCTTTCAGCCAATATCTTTCCAAGATTATTCACTGCTTCTACAAACACTTCATTTTTTCCAGGACTCGACCCACAAAATACACAAATATTTTTCAATGTTTGTGCAGAGGATCCAGCCATGTTTTTACTTTCTTTTTTGGTAATTTTCCTCTGGTTTTACGTCCAGAAACAGCTTCAACGCCTTCTATGAGTCGAGGATATGCTTCCCATCCAATTTTATTATAAATTGGCAAACAGGGTCTTTTTTAGTCGGATTCCCAAGACTATGACGCTCAACTTGGAATTGTTTCCATAAATGGAGAAGTTCAATATGCACATGTCCACTAGAATGCGTCTCAAGAGTCAATAAGATGTTATCTAAAGACTCCTTACTCAGCCCATTCTTAATGAAACCAATTTTATCTTCTCTGTTATTGGAAACACATCCCAAAGATCTGCATCATTTGTCACAAGTCCATTTTGCACACTTATGACAAACCCCTAAACTTTTGACCCTTCGTTTTTTCGTATAAGTGTTTTTTCCTAATCCAGGCAAATACCAAATGAGCAATGATTGTGGAACTTCTCCTCCTAATCGGACCTTAGCTTCTATTACAAGAAAAATATCTTCTGGAATTCCTTTTTGCATTACCAATCTCAATCTTTCACACCTTCCTGCATAAATTTTTCTTAGAACATTTTCAGAAACAGAGGGAAAATATTTACAAATTTTTGAGAGAATTTCATTCATTTTGAAAAGAAAAGAAATGATTTTTTTTATTTTTGTATCAGCAATTGTGGGAAACTGATTTAACCGACTATTAAAGTCACGAAGTACCGTTATCCGCCATTTAACCGGAAAAATAAAAATATTAAGAAAAACTGAAATAAAAACAAACAAACTTAAATGCAACACCAAAAAAAAAAAAAAAAAATCAAGGATCAGAAAAGGAAATAAACTCTTCTTGAAAGATTTCATTTTCTAAAAATGGTTTAAGCCTTTGTCCATTTACTTTAAAAATATCACCATTTTTAGGATTTTCAATATCCACAGCTCCATAAGTATACACATGCTTTACAACATATGGGCCTGTCCATCTTGATCGTAATTTTCCTGGGAATATGTGAAGTCGAGAATTATAAAGCAAAACCTTTTTTTACCAATCTCAAAAGATTTTCTAAAAATTGTTTTATCATGAAATGATTTGATTTTTGCTTTATAAATCCTTGAATTCTCATACGCGTCATTTTTGAGTTCATCAAGTTCATTAATGTTGAGAATCAGGTTGAGTTTATAAGGGGGGTTGAATAAATTCAATGGCCAACTTATAAAATTCTTTCGAATGATGTGCTAAAATCCTGTTAGAGATTTTAACGATTCTTGTTCAAGTATAAGGACCAGCAGATCACAAAATAATGTGCAGAAAACGATCTGTTGGTTAGTGGGTGAAAAATGATAAAGCCGAAAAGCAGTAGTAGCACAAGAATTGTTTCTGGAAGTTCGAAGATAAATCTTCTACGTCTCCCCTTCTTCTGTTTCCAGAAGGTATCACTAAAAGACTTTGGTGAATACAACACAACAATTGTACACACCCACTTAAATAGGACTTGACCTTCGCCTATTGAAACTCTTAGCTTTACAACTCAACTTCTTGAATAATCTCAACTTCTGGAAAAGACTCATTTCCAGTTACAAATTCTTTTACCAATGAATTGATGAAATGAATAGCTTAAGAAGATATGACTGAAGTAGCTAGCACAATATGATCTCAATGATCAACAGTATGCAATGAAGCCTGTGCTGCCTTTTTCAGTGTTGAGCTCTTTTATATAACTGAAAGTTCTAACAATTGCTCAAATGATGTATTTCAATTCAGATAGTTGTTCAAAGCTTCGATAGTCTTTCACAGAATCCTTCATATTCATATATAGGCTCTATTCAACGTTTTAAAAAACTGAACGGCTCTTTTATTTTGGTGGTACAGCTTTATTGCTAAAAATGGACCCTGCAGAATACATCAAAAGTAATCAGTTGCAGTTCATACAAAAAATGGTATACCGTCTTAAATGTTCTTGTATAGCATTTAATGGCATTTAATGAAGCAATAAATGTTGCTATCATGTTAATAGATCAACGGTAGTATTTAGAGATTTTGAGATACGCAAGATTTTGTTAGTGTATAATTTGAATTTTGTATCCTTCTAATTCTGGTTTTAGCTAAGAAATTATTCGAGTAAGTTTTTAGTGTGATACCAGTACTTCTGGTTTTTAAAATATCTGCTGGTTTCATCTACTGGTTTTTCCTTAGCATCTTCATTATAACAATTTTGCACGATATAGGTACTTCTGTTTTACAACGTCTACTGGTTCTGTACTAATCCAACATCTACTGGTTTTTCTTTAGCATCTCCACAATAATTTTAATTCTAACAATTTCTCCCTTTGTGGTGATGCCAAAACCTAGATGTTTTGTGTTAATAAAATCGAGATAAAAGCGGATTAGATAATCAAAAACAATTTATATCCAGAGAAAATCACGTAAAGCGTAAATATAAGTTAGTTAATAACAACACAAAGAAAAGATTAGTTTGTTCCAATATCCCTGAATGTAGCTTCATCTGGATTTTGATCCCTTCCAGTTGGTCTGTTGCGACTTGCTCCAGTTCTATCATCTTCCCCCTTTTTGGCATCATCAAGAAGAACCCTAGCAAGTAATTCATCCATCCTCCCAGATAAGTTGTGAATGCCATTAGTCAGCATCTCCAGATAAGGAGTCTGATTGGAAACGCGATCATTAATAGCAGTGAGAGTTTGAGATTGAGAATCAATCTTGGCATCCATCAGGTCCATGGTGGTGGAGATTGATCAAAACATTTCATCATGCTCGGTGATCCTGGTAAATATATCAGATTGAGCAACCGCGATCTGACTGGAATTTCTGGTTATGACCTGTTGAAAGACGATGGTCTCAGCATGCATTTTACTCAGAGATTCGGCAGTGGTCAGTATTTCCTTAGATATGCGTTCTCTGAAGAATTGAGCATCATGAATTTCGGCGGCATTTTCATAAGATATCTGCTTGACCAGGTCTGAAATATTTACAAGATCCCTTTGGAGAGCATCAATTTGGAATTCTAGATCAAATGGTTCCACAGCTGGGGAAGGAGTCCTTGCTTGTAATCTTTGTCTAATTTGCCTCCATTCGGGCAATACGCTCAGGAGACTGCAAAGAAGGAATAGAGAATTGTGCAGCTTCTGCTTGAGTTGTAACAACTGGTTCTGGCTCAGCAGAAGGTCCTGCTGAAGCAGTAGACTGTTCTGTTGGCCCTTCTTCTGGTTGCTGCAAATCAGCAGCAGGTACGGAAACAGCTTGTGGCTCAACAACAGAGGGTGAAGTATGCAACAAAATTGCCATCTCAGCTTGGTGACCTTCTGGAAAATGCTCAAGTGCTGGAAGAGACGATGAAGATGTAGTCATAACAGTAGCACTGGCAGCAGCAGTTGCAGTAGCAGTAGGAGATTTTGGAGAAGGATCAGCAGTAGTAGGATTAGTTTGAAGCAATTCATCTTGTGCTTTTTGGGTCGGCATAATCGACTCGATTACCTCATCAACAGAGGCCAGATCATGTACATAGATCAGAGATGAAGATTGAGTAGGAACTTCTAGTGGGACAGGAGTACTAGAGACCTTGACTTCAGGAGAAGCTTCGGTCGGTTCCTCAACCGTCTGACTCTTCAATATTGCGGAAACAGAGGGAAGACTGAACTTTGGAGGCGAGAAAAGCCTTTTTCCTTATTAGCAATTTGTTCAGAGAGAATTGTTAGCTGCTCTGACAAAATTTGAATAACATTCTGATCAAGAAAAGCAGTAGGACTTGCAGAGTCAAAGTTTTACTTTAAGGTTTTCAGAACATTGTCCATCTTCTGCATTTTGAATTTTTCCATAATCTAATTGCGACGATTTATAGCCTCTATCACATTCCCTGTCCCGGCAGCATCAAAAAGTCTTTTCTCATTGGCTACTATTTGAGCATAACACCAGTAGTTTTCAAAAATGTGATTGGGTGGTAGACTCGTACCTTAAGCCAATCGTCAAAAAATTTCATATCTTCTCTGGTTAAGACCTCAATTTCTTCCAGATGTAGATTTATTGCTGTTTGGATTGATGAGGGAGCCACCGCTGATTCAGATAACTCAGTAATCTTACCTTTCCCATTATCAGAAGATGCAGAGACTACTGGTTTAAAAGCAGAAGAACCAGTAGCTGATTCTCGAATGACCAAACTAGAAGTTGGTCTGAGGCTTTGAGCAGGTGGCGGCCTTGATTCAATAGGTTTGGCTTTCGGGGATGAAACAGCAGATGGAAAAACTTGGCGGAGAGGAACATTCTCCATTTCAGAAAGAGCCACTGTTTTCTTGAGGCGGATGGTTGTGCGAGGCTTCTTCTTAGCTGGGCTTGGAGGCAGTGAAGCTTGCTGAGTAGGTGCTGCTGATTCTCCAGATTCTATTTTTTCAGAATCAGTCATGACCACAACTCTTTTTCGTTTAATTTTCTTCTGCCCCTCAGTTTTAGATTCTCAAATTTCCTTCTTAATGGCCACAAACTCACCAACGGTTAGCTTTGGCCTTAAATCAAGCACGCTATCAGCATCAGTCATTGTTACCGAAGAGCCATCCTCTTCTGCTGTTCCAGGAAAACCAGCATCTTTCAACATTGTACTGATTTGTACAACAAAACCAGTACTTTTCCTGAGAAACATTTCCTTCATAACGCGAAACAGAAAACGTCCCCAATCGACTTTCTTTTCGGATGTGATGGCCACCATCACTTGAACCTTTTCTTTTGTCAGTTTGTCAAAGGTTCCAGCCTTAACTAACAAGGCTTTGGCTACTATATCGGCGAGTACCTGGTACTCAATCTTCAGTAGCTTTTTGAAGCAAGAGGGTGAAAGTTCTTCTCCAGTGGCCGAAAAATTTGTCAAGGCGATTGACATGTCTTCCTTTGAAATGTCCGAGAGCTCGGAAAGTCCAGAAATCGGTAGGAAGAAGGTAGATCCCAGAAGTGCAGCATCAATAGAGATCGATGCATCTCCCTGTGTATAGGTAATCTTGCCTTCCACAACTTCTGCTTTGGCATAGAAGTCCAGAAGAACAGACTTGTAGATGACAGCAGGTGATTCCAAAAACATGCGAAGCCCAGACTTTTCCAATGATTTAAACATCTTAACAAGATTCTCATCCTTGATAGTGAGAACAGAATCAAAATTCACCTGATAACCATTCAAAGTATATGCTTGCGGCCATTTTGTTGAATTTGAAAGAGAATAGAAGTATGTTAGCAGTAGATGCGAGAAAGCAGTAGAAACAAGGAAATATCTGAGTTCGTAAAGCGTAGTGAAGAAGAAAAGAAAATGAACGGTTAAAGTAAAATATACAGCCGTCAGTGATCATAGGGACACGTGTTGATATGTCAGGAGAGAGAGAGAGACAAGAGTGTCAGTTACTCTACTCATTTCAAAATATTTTAAAATTTGGCAGGCTGTCCGTGGCGGTTGCTAAAAAAACAACAAAAAAACAGAAGCTGATTTGTCATTTTATGATAATATCTACTGGAAGTGGATAAGGTCAGCACTTCAACAACTTCTGGTAGATATACTGTTTTATCGAAAAGACAAATCAGTTTCTATTATTAAATGCCATAAAGATGCTCCCCCTCAATAAATGCCGTAGTAATGGATATTAAATGCTAAACGACTCTTGGCAATATTGCAATCTAAACCGTTGAATTTGAACAGTCGTATGGATCCTTATCTCCTTTGAATATCACTATAAATACCTGCAAGGGTTAAACAAGGTTAAACAAACATAAAATCAAATGAGGGAAGAGGTAACAACTGATCTAGAAGCAGAAGCAACAATGTTCAGAAGACAGCTTGCTGCGATTTCTAAGAAGATGTTGGAAAAAGTCGTTTGCACATAATGATCCATGGATCATACTCCTAGATTTGTAATATTAACAATCAAAAAGATTGTTGGCTATCATTGATATGTAGCATCGATCCCTTCCAGAAGCATGCTAATGCAATAAGAGAGTGCTGGTGGATCGATATTGCTGATGCCCTGCAAAGTATCTGATCATACATTAGTGCTAACAAGACCCAAGCTTGCTAGATTATTTTCGAAAAAGACTCTCCTTCTTCTGCTGAAGTATTTTGCAAGAATACTACAAGCTGCTGATATTACTGAAGACATAAGATTGAGTAGTCTAGAATTCCGGAAGACTTTTCAATTGTCTTGAGATTTCTGTAACTTTTTCTTTGTTTAATGTACTGGAAAATTTCTAATAAAATTTCAGTTGAAGTATTTGATGTTCCTTTATTCCTTTCTGCAAACAACTCAATGTTAGAATAATAAACTGAATAAATGAATAAATTCAGAAGCAAGTAAGTCGTCTTAAGATAGCTTCTACTGGAAACTGAAGAAAACCTAGTTTTGTTATGAGACAAAATACCTTTTGTATCTGACACAGAATCACAGAAGATCAGAATAAAGTTCTACCTAAATTAGTGCAATATTTGGTAACTAAACCAATGATAGCTTGATATGGGATGTTTCATATATCTACTATAGTCAAGACTTTCTCGAGCTTTGGTCCCTGGTTTTCATCTATAAATATGAACATGGGGTAAACCAGATAATCATTCTTAAGAGAGATGGCAAGATATAATAGTCCTGATTTGGCTGATGAGTTCATGAGGGAGGTGATTGCTGCAAGAAAGAAGGAAATAGAAGACAAGGTGCTGAAGAAGACACTTGATACTTGGACTAAAATCCAGGAGCTCAAGTCCTCCTTCGAAAGTGGGCGAACATCTTCCACCAAGGAGTTGATAATGATGTCGAAATATTATCGACGTCTCCATAGTGTTGATAGTGAAGACGTTGTCTCTGATGATGGCGTCTACCTTCTCATGCTCTTAAAAGAGCTAAAAACTATGAAAAAGATTGCTTTTTCAGATGAGTTTCTTCGTACCTCTACTGGAGAGCTGACCACTTGGTTGGCATCCTGGAGAGTTTTCGTTAAAGCATATGTGAGAAATGTACGCCCCCGCTTCTATTATTTTTAATGAAATATTGTGTCTACTGATTGTCTCTATCGTTCAGATTTACCTTCTGCAAAATTAAAAACTGAATAATCACAGAGAAAAGTTAAGTCAAAATATCAGATAATGATAAATAATCAAGTTAAATCTATCAAACCAAGTGTATTTCGAAAGTAAGAAAACTTATTCTCAGGCAGCGGTTTTGTAAAAATGTCTGCTGCTTGCTGATCAGTAGGAATGTATTCCAGACGAATGTTCTTCTTTTGCACATGATCTCTGATAAAATGATGTCTGATATCAATGTGCTTTGTTCTGGAATGAAGTACTGGATTATGTGATATAGCAATTGCACTGGTATTGTCACAAAATATAGGTGATTCCGAGGCTTGAACTCCATAGTCTTTGAGTTGTTGTTGTATCCAAAGTATTTGAGAACAGCAGCTTCCAGCAGCAAGATATTCAGCTTCTACAGTAGACGTGGCTATGGAAGTCTGCTTTTTGCTAAACCATGAGATCAACCTATCACCAAGAAATTGACAAAAACCACTTGTGCTTTTCCTATCCAATTTACATCCTACATAATCAGCATCTGAGTATCCAATAAGATTAAACGACGAGTACTTGGGATACCAGAGGCCTACATTTTGAGTACCCTTAAGATATTTTAAAATCCTTTTACCAGCAATGTAATGTGATTGTTTAGGGTTTGATTGAAATCTAGTACAAATGCAAACAGCAAACATGATATCTGGTCTACTGGAATTAAGGTATAACAGTGAACCAATCAAACCACGATACTGAGTTACCTCTACTGAAATTCCCCCTTCATCTTTATCAAGTTTAGTAGATGAGCTCATAGGAGTGGAAGCAGCAGAGCATGTTTCCATCCCAAACTTTTTCAGTAGTTCCTTTGTATACTTAGTTTGGTTTATGAAGATTCCAGTATCAAGTTGCTTGATTTGAAGTCCTAAGAAAAATGTTAATTCTCCCATCATGCTCATCTCGAACTGGTCCTGCATTAACTTAGCAAACTTTGCACATAATTTGGGGTTAGTTGACCCAAATATGATATCATCAATATAAATCTGAACTAATAATATGTGTTTGTTTTTGGCTAAGGTAAACAAGGTTTTATCTACAGTACCAACGATGAAACCATGATTAATGAGAAATCGTGAAAGTGTGTCGTACCAAGCCCTAGGTGCTTGTTTCAGACCATACAATGCTTTATATAATTTAAAAACATGATTTGGTAACAAATGATTAGAAAAACCTGGAGGCTGTTCAACATAGACTTCCTCTTGTAGTAGACCATGAAGAAACACACTCTTTACATCCATTTGATATACTTTGAAGTTTTTGAAAGCAGCAAAGGCTAAGAATATTCTGATAGCTTCGAGCCTAGCTACTGGTGCAAAGGTTTCATGATAGTCGACTATCCCTTCTTCTTGTCTAAAACCTTGTGCAACCTAGTCTTGCTTTTTTCTCTTACAACTGTTCCTTCCTCATTTAGTTTGTTTCTGAATACCCACCGAGTTCCAATCACAGTTTGGTGAGAAGGTCTAGGTACTAGAAACTAAACTTTATTCCTCTCGAATTGATTCAGCTCTTCTTGCATAGCTTCTATCCAACTGGGATCCAGAAGAGCTTCTTCAATCTTCTTTGGTTCATCTTGAGAAATAAAAGCAGCATGCATGTATTCATTTATCACCTGTTTTCTAGTCCTTAGTGGAGCTGCTGGATTTCCAATTACCAAAGATGGAGGATGAGATTTTCTCCAAATAAAAGGATTTAGATTGTCTTCATATAAGGCAGTAGATTGTTTTGGAGTATCGACTGCTGGTTCTGGAATGTCAGATGCTGGTTCTGGAGTGTAAGCTGCTGGTTCTGGAATATCAGCTGTTGGTTCTGGAGCATCAGCATGCTGGTTCTGGAATGTCAGCTGCTGGTTCTGGAATGTGAATGTCTGGTTCTGGATTTTGAATATCCTTGACACTTGCTTCTGCATCATCTTCACTATCTAATTCCAGATGAACCCTGTCTAATCTTTTACTTAAATTAGATATGTTAGTAATCTCGGGAACACTACTGTCTTCATCAAAGATAACATGAATAGATTCTTCAATAT
The DNA here is from genome assembly GCF_022965805.1 of Primulina eburnea. Classification (NCBI taxonomy): domain Eukaryota; kingdom Viridiplantae; phylum Streptophyta; class Magnoliopsida; order Lamiales; family Gesneriaceae; genus Primulina; species Primulina eburnea. The sequence goes on from NC_133107.1 coordinate 21,230,055, forward strand.
TAAGAGTCTTATTATTGAAAATTCTAAAAGCCTTACTAACTGCTAAATATCCAAGAAATAAACCAGTGTCAGATTTTGAATTAGAAGCAGCTAAATGATTTTTCCCATTATTGTGCACAAAGCATCTGCAACCGAAAACATGAAAGTAAGATACGTTCGGTTTACTTCCTTTCCATATTTTATAAGGAGTCTTATTGTTTCTCTTGTTGATCATCGTTCTGTTTTGTGTGTAGCAAGCTGTATTAATAGCTTCTGCCCAGAAGCGCTGAGAGATATCTGCATCTGCTAGCATTGTTCTAGCAGCTTCTTTAAGTGTTCTGTTTCTCCTCTCAGCTACTCCATTTTGTTGAGGCGTCCTGGCAGCTGAATATTCATGATTAATGCCATGTTCATCTAGATATATCTCAAGAGTCTTGTTAGTAAATTCAGTACCTCGATCACTTCGATTCTAATGACAGAAATTGATTTTTCATTTTGAATCTTTTTCAGAAGTTTGATCAGGAGGCTACTGGTTTGATCTTTTCCAGCAAGAAAAATTACCCAAGTAAATCTAGAGAAATCATCAACAACAACAAGGGTGTATCTCATTCCCCTCTAGGCTTATGATAGGGATTGGACCAAACAAATCCATATGTAATAATTCTAAACATCTTGAGGATGATTTGCTGCCTTTATTTTTGAAGCTAGATCTTACTTGCTTACCAAGTTGACATGCAGAACATACATGATTCTTAATAAATTTTATGTCTGGCAATCCATCGACTAAGTTCTGCTTTTTGAGATTGTTGATAGACTTAAAATTCAGATGATTCAATCTTTTGTGCCACAACCAGTGTTTATTACTTAGAGATGCAACTAAACATGTAGGAGCAATGATATGATCTATGTTCCATGAGATTTTATAGGTGTTGCCTTTTCTTACTCCGGTTATAACAGTAGAATCATCAGCATTTTTAACTGTGCAAGTGTGCTTCTGGAATGCTACTGAAAATCCATTATCACATAATTGACTAATACTGATCAAGTTATAACAAATATTTTCAACTAAGAGCACATCCTTAATAGTGATGTTACCATGGATAATCTTACCCTTACCCACGGTTTTACCTTTTGAGTTATCCCCAAAGGTTATCTCTGGTCCAGCACAACTTACTACTTCTGATAGTAGACTTTTCTGCCCAGTCATATGTCTTGAACATCCACTATCTAAATACCATGTTGAGCTACTGATCTTGGTTTTCTTCACCTGTTCCTGCAAACACAAATTTTAGTATCTGGTACCCAATCTACTTGGGTCCAAGCCTTATTAGTCCCTTTGGAACCCACATTTGTACAATTCTTGTACTTTGGGTATCCATGGAGGTGTGTGCAACAGAGGGTCTGTTGTTTCAAACATTGTATATCTTAGTATGTTGTTCTTCCCTTCTGTTTCTATTGTCCAGCCTGTATCTCTTCTGAACAGGTCTAGAATTGTAGTACTGGTAGTTTTTAACCTTCATAGGAGGTTGTCTTCCTGAGTTGAATCATCTTCTGATTCTAGAACTCAGGTCAACTTTTTCCTTGGGTTCAACATAACTCAGACCATAATGCATCCTTTTGTTCATCTGATTTACATTCCTTTCTACTGAAACAGTAGGTACTTCTGGTTTCATGTACCACACTAGATTTCACAAAGTGAATATACTTCCCTTTGCACATATCCAGTTTTGGCTTAGTATTCGTTTCAGAGGTGCCTTCATTATTACAAAATCCGAGACCACTCCTGTCTCCAGATTGTTTTTGTAACTCTTGCATCTTTTCCAGTGAAATAGAGGACTTGTTTCAAGCATTTACTAGTAGTGACAACTTCTGGTTTTCAGAAAGCATCTTCTGGTAATCTGCTTTTGCTCTTTCATTCTCCGTTTTTAATTTACTCATCTCAACTTTTAAATCATTACAGCTGTCTACTTGCAAGCAAGTTAACTTACTGTTCTGATCCTTTAAGTCTTGATTTTCGATTTTAACTTCTACCATGTCGTGTAATGCTTTGACTAACTCAGTGCGTGTAAATTCATCAGAATCAAAGTCAAATACCTCTCCATATGTCGAGGTTGAATCAGTATTCGCCATCAGACATTTGATCTCATCTTCATCACTTTCACTCGAATGGCTTTCAGAACCAGAAGATTCAGAACTTGAGTCTGCCCATTTGGACTTACTTTCTTCTGCAATCATTGCCTTCCTGTCTCTTCTGGTCTTTTTATCATTGCGTTTGACACCCTTCTTCCTTGGGTCATCCTTTTTTGGTTTTGGACAATCAGCAATGAAGTGTCCAACTTTTCCACAGTTAAAGCATGCCATATCACTAGGTGATGATTCCTTTTTGAAATTGCGGTTGGGACTTTGAAATGCTCTCTGATTCTTTTTCATGAATCTGGAAAACTTCTAAACAAATAATGACATTGCGTCATTTCTTATTTGTTCAGCACTTCTCTCAGAAGTGTTCTCTAAAGCAGCAGCAGAAGATGAGCTTGGAGCAACTGTAGCAGTAGAGTTGGCAGTAGCTGCGAGAGCTTTGGTTGGTGGATTTGCTAAGGGCTCTTCTCCACTTCGAACTTCAAGTTCAAACTCATATGCCTTTAAATTCGAGAACAAGTCGTGTCGTTCTAACTTGTTGAGATCCTTGGAAGCTCTCATTGCCATTGTTTTGACGTCCCATTCTCTGGGTAGACCTCTCATAACTTTTAATGCAATTTCTCTATTGCCAAAGTCTTTCCCAAGAGCTGTGAGTTCATTGACGAGGTTGCTGAATCGTTCATCAAATTCATTCATAGTTTCTCCAGCCCTCATCTTCATATTCTCAAACTTCTGCATGGCTATAGACAATTTGTTTTATTTTTTTTCTTCGTTTCCTTCACATATCTGAATTAATTTTTCCCAGATTTCCATGGCAGTATGACACATCATGATTTTGCTGAAGTTATTTTTGTCGAGTGTCTAGTATGAAATGTCCTTCACAACGTTGTCAAGATTGGCTTTCTTTTTGTCCTCACTTGTCCATTCATATCTTGGTTTTTCAAGCATCTGAGGTGCACCTTCGGTGATAGCAATAGCTGGATTTGGCTTCAGGATCTTTAATGGACCATCAATGATGACATACCACATGCATCATCTTGAGCTGCAAGATGAGCGTGCATTCTGATATTCCAATCATCAAAATCTTCTTTTGAGAACATTGGAACTTTGCTGAAACGAGCCATGTCTGTTAAGTATTTTTCAGAACAAGAATAACACTGCTCTGATACCACTTGTTGAGGATCGGGTTGAGCTTAGAAGGGGGGGTTGAATAAACTCAATGGCCAACTTATAAAATTCTTTCGAATCATGTGCTAAAATCCTGTTAGAGATTTTAACGATTCTTGTTCAAGTATAAGGACCAGCAGATCACAAAATAATGTGCGGAAAACGATCTGTTGGTTAGTGGGTGAAAAATGATAAAGCCGAAAAGCAGTAGATAGCACAAGAATTGTTTCTGGAAGTTCGAAGATAAATCTTCTACGTCTCCCCTTCTTCTGTTTCCAGAAGGTATCACTAAAAGACTTTGGTGAATACAGCACAACAATTGTACACACCCACTTCAATAGGACTTGCCCTTCGCCTATTGAAACTCTTAGCTTTACAACTCAACTTCTTGAATAATCTAAACTTCTGGAAAAGACTCTTTTCCAGTTACAAATTCTTCTATCAATGAATTGATGAAATGAATAGCTTAAGAAGATATGACTGAAGTAGCTAGCACAATATGATCTCAATGATCAACAGTATGCAATGAAGCGTGTGCTGTCCTTTTTCAGTGTTGTGCTCTTTTAAATAACTGAAAGTTCTAGCAATTGCTCAAATGATGTATTTCAATTCAGATAGTTGTTCAATGCTTCGGTATTCTTTCACAGAATCCTTCATCTCCATATATAGACTCTATTCAACGTTTAAAAAACTGAACGGCTATTTCTTTTGGTGGTACAGCTTTATTGCTAAAAATGGACCCTGCAGAATACATCAAAAGTAATCAGTTGCAGTTCATACCCAAAATGGTATAGCGTCTTAAATGTTCTTGTATAGCATTTAATGGCATTTAATGAAGCAATAAATGCTGCTATCATGTTAATAGATCAACGGTAATATTTAGAGATTTTGAGATACGCAAGATTCTGTTAGTGTATATTTCGAATTTTGTATCCTTCTAATTCTGGTTTTAGCTAAAAAATTATTCGAGTAAGTTTTTAGTGTGATACCAGTACTTCTGGTTTTTACAATATCTGCTGGTTTCATCTACTGGTTTTTCCTTAGCATCTTCATTTTAACAATTTTGCGCGATATAGGTACTTCTGTTTTACAACGTCTACCGGTTCTACTGGTTTTGTACTAATCCAACATCTACTGGTTTTTCTTTAGCATCTCCACAATAATTTTAATTCTAACAATTAAGTTGCAATTTACGCAATTTGTTGGCATCATCCATGCTTGAATTTAAAGTTTTGATCGCCCAATAAGCTTTATGTTCCAATTCCACAGGCAAATGACAATGTTTTCCATAAACCAACCTATAGGGAGACATATTCAATGATGTTTTAAAAGTTGTTCGATATGTCCAAAGTGCATCATTAAGTCGCAGAGACCAATCTTTTCTATTTGAGTTAACAGTTTTTTCCAAAATTTGCTTTATCTCCTTATTAGCTAATTCAACTTGTCCATTTGTTTGAGGATTATAAGGAGTACTTACTTTATGAGTAATAACATATTTTTTCATTAATGAAGCAAATGGTTTATTAACAAAGTGAGTTCCCCCATCACTTATCATGGCTTAAGGAATTCCAAATCTACTAAAAATATTTTATTTTAAAAATTTGACGACGATTTTATGATCATTTGTTCGCCATGGAATTGCCTCTATCCATTTAGAAATATAATCAACTGCAACTAAAATATACAAGTATCCAAACGACGGTGGTAAAGGTCCCATAATATCGATTCCCCAACAGTCAAAGATTTCAATTTCAATGATAGATTCAAAGGCATCATGTTTCTTTTTGAAATCGCACCCAATTTTTGACAATTGTCACAGATCTTGCAGATTTCGTGTGTGTCTTTAAAAAAAGTGGGCCAATAAAATCCACACTGCAAGATTTTTGCAGCCGTTTTCTTTGAAGAAAAATTTCCTTCGCATGCTTCTGAATGATAAAATTTAATGACACTACTTACCTCATTGTCGGATATGCAACGTCGAAAAATTTGATCTGGACACTACTTGAACAGATACGGATCATCCCAATAAAAGTTTTTTTACCTCATTCAAAAATTTTCTTTTATCTTGGGAACTCCATTGTGGTGGCATTTTTCCTGTCACAAGAAAATTTACTATGTTAGCAAACCAAGGTGTAGTAGTAACTGAAAATAGATGTTCATCAGGAAAATTATCGTTAATTGGTGTCATTTCACAAGATGATCATGTTACTAGTCTCGATAAATGATCGGCTACGACATTCTTGGTTCCTTTTTTTTATCTTTGATCACAATGTCAAATTCTTGGAGCAACAAAATCCATCGTATCAGTCGTGGATTTGCATCCTGTTTGGTCAACAAATATCTAATAGCAGAATGATTAGTAAACACAATAGTCGTTGATCCAATAAAATAAGAACGAAATTTATCTAATGCAAATATTATAGCAAGTAGTTCTTTTTCAGTCGTAGAGTAATTCATTTGAGCATTGTTTAAAGTTCTACTTGCATAATATATCACATAAGGCTTACCGTTTCTTCTTTGACCCAATACTGCACCGACTGCATAATCACTCGCATCAGACATGATTTCAAATGGTAAAGACCAATCAGGAGGTTGCATGATATGAGCTGATGTTAAATGTCGAATAATTTTATCAAAAGCATTTTGACATTCTTGAGTCCACTCAAATGCAGTGTCTTTTGTTAAGAGGTTAAAAATGGGTTTAAAGATTAAATTAAAGTCATTTGTAAACCTCCTATAAAATCCAGCATACCCCAAAGATGAACGAATTTATTTAATGGCTTTTGGAGAGGGTAAATTGGCAATGACATCAACTTTTGCTTTATCAACTTCAATTCCAATGGATGACACGACATGTCCCAAAACAATTCCAGAAGTAATCATGTAATGAAATTTTTCCCAATTTAAAATAAGAACTTTTTCCTCTCATCTTTTTAAAACTTTTTCCAAATTTTCAAGACAATTATCAAATGTATTCCTAAAGACAGTTAAATCATCCATGAAAATTTCCAAACAATTTTCAACCATGTCGCAAAAAATACTTAGCATACATCTTTGAAATGTTGCTGGGGCATTGCATAAACCAAATGACATCCTTCTGAATGCAAATGTTCCAAAAGGATATGTGAATGTAGTTTTTTCTTGATCTTCGAGTGCAATGGGAATTTTATAATAACCTGAATATCCATCAAGAAAACAGTAGTATGGATGACCTGCTACTCTTTCTAAAATTTGATCCAAAAATGGTAATGGAAAATGATCTTTTTCTAGTGGCGTCATTTAATTTTCTATAATCAATACACATCCGCCAACTAGATGGGACTCGACTTGTTAACAATTCACCTTTTTCATTTTTTATCACTGTGATGCCATATTTTTTTGGAACTTCTTGTGTTGGGCTTACCCACTTACTATCAGAAATAGGGTAGATAATCTCAACATCAAGTAGTTTGAGAACTTCAGTTTTCACAACATCTTTCATGTGTGGATTTAATCTCCTCTGTGGTTGTTGAGATGTTTTTGCATTTTCTTCTAAGTGAATTTTGTGAGTGCAAATTAGTGGATTAATTCCCTTGAGATCTTTTAGTGTCCAACCAATTGCATTTTTATGTCTTTTAAGCATATCAACTAACTTACCTTCTTGATCACTTTCTAGTTTGGAAGAAATTACCACCGGATATGTTTCATCTTCTCCAAGAAATGCATACTTCAATTCTTCTGGCAAGGGTTTTAACTCCAATATGGGTGGTTCGTCTTTGTTCTCATATTTTGCATCAAATTCTTTCTCTGATCCTGGTAACGAGTATTACCTGATAAATTCATCAAGATCAATTTCAATATTTTCTTTAACAGTTTCAATTGAACAAATATCTAATTGATCACTAGTACTTCCTTCTGGAATTTTTTCTTCCACAAGAGTTTCAATAAGATTTTCATCTTCTGTTAGAATCGGTTAACGTATTAAGAGGGTTTAGAAGGGGGGGTTGAAAAAACACTTTCAATTAAAATTGATCTTTTCAAATTTTGAGTTCAGTTTGGTGACAAACTGATTCTCGGAATCTTGTTGATCAATATCAATCAGTTAAACTGAATCAGTTGCGGAAGGTAACTGACTGAAAGATAGAATACAAAAGCAAAATGCACAAGGATTGTTTCTGGATGTTTTGAGATTTCAATTACTCTTACGTCACCCCTTCTATCACAAGGATAGGATATCCACTAAAAGAATTTAATCAAAAACAAGAATTGTACTGACCCACTTCAGCTTGGACTTAACACTTCCAAAAACTGAAACTCTTAGTATAACAGAATGATCTCGGTGCTTAACTGATCTTAGAACTATCGAATTTCAATGATTGTTACAACTTGCTTGTAAGATCAAATTGTAGCCTTAACTGCTATGAATAAATCAAGTAAGGGGTGAGCTGAGATTTTGACAGAGTGACAGCAAGCTTTTGAATAGTAATCACTTCGTTGTATTCTTCAGCTGTTCTTCCGTCATATTTATAAACTTCCAACGGTAACTTGAGATGAATTTGAATCTTTGTATCCATTGAATTCTTCTTGATTATTCCTTGGGCATTGTTTACATCATTTATTGTGATGCGGCGTCTTAATTGCTTTCGTCGAAATGAGTTGTTCCAAGCTGTATTGATTGATGTGCGTCGTTCCACATTCAGTTTCAATCTGCTATGTTCTTTCCCGAAGCATGTTCAGTTGAGGAGTGCTTGCAAACTGATTGAATATATCAACTGATCAGTTTCGAACTGATCAGTCAGTTGTTTTCAGTTATTAAGTCCAGTTGCTGAGTTTGCTCGATCAGTTGGTTCGTATTTTCAGTTGGTTGATTAGTTTGTCAAAATACAGAATTTAGTTTCCAACAATTTCTCCCTTTATGGTGTTTGACAAAACTAAGTACATAATATCTGAACGTCTAAACTCATTGTAGATAAAATAAGAAATCGAATTTCTTGAACTGAAGGAAGTCTTGATTTAATAACAACTGAATCTAATAATCTGATTAACTACTTTTTATCAAGATGATTTCTTCTGCTGTTTCTCAAGATGCTCTTTGATCTTTGATTTCTTCCCCCTTTTTGTCAAACAATTCCATCTTCTCAGATAATTTGCAAACATCTGTCGAAAGAATTTTGACATCTGTGGAGATACTCGAGACAGCAGTTTGTAAACAGGTTTGCAGTAATTCCATCTTATTAGAAACAGAGGTTTCCAATCGTTGAACTCGTTGACTAACTAAATCCTGAGTTGTAAATAGGCTTTGAGCTAGACCTCTCTTCATCTCATCTACAGTTTGGGTAAGAGACTCCATGTTTGCTTGGATCGCTTTCAGTTTTGCAGAGTTATATTCAATTGAAGAATCCAATTTGACGGTGTGAGAGAATTGTGTAGATTGAATTCTCTTGATCTCAGTAATTATTTGCTGCATATTGTGCTGCATGTTTTGGATTTCTTCAAGAACAAGATCCATGTCTGTGGATTGAGGAGGAGGTGACTGATGAGAGGATTCCGGTCCTCTTGTGGTTTTATCAAATATAACCAGCTCTTGGTTAGTTGCTACTGTTTCAGCAACATTCTGAACTGAGGTGATTGTTGCAGCAATTTCTTCTGGAACTTGAGGCGGAGAAGATGGATTTTGATAAGTAGATGAGCTGCTTGTAGGAGTAATAGAGTCTGATGAAGCCATAATTGGTACCTCTTGAGTATGACCTTGGGGATCTATTGGCACATCAGTTGAGATAGTTTGGTCAGCAGATGAATCTGGCTGAACTGGTGCTTCTGAAGAGATAGGAACCTCTGGATTGATTTGGTCAACGAGGTGATCATTTTTATCAGAGAGAGGTTCATTTAGTTGGGATTCTTGCACCACTGCTTGAATAATTTCATCAATGTTTGCGAAGGATAATTCTGCTTCAGTGTACATTTGATGTTCAGCAGTAGGTGATTGAGTCTTATCTTGAACTGGCTCTTCAGTTGGAATAGTAGTGTGTTCTGAGGATGCCTTTTTCTCTTGAGAGGGAGGTTCTTCAATTATTTCCTCTTCATTATCGTCTGACTCTCCGTTATGAAGAACTAACTCTTGATCCATTTCCCAAAACTTTATCCTAGATAGCAAACCAATCAGATCGGTATCTAGCTGAGTAACCACCGCATGATCAGCATAGGTAGTAGGGTTTGTTGGAACGTAGTTAGCCCTCAATTTTTCAATGATTTGTGCTAACTTCTTGGCTCTCATCTGATCAAAGAAATATGTTTTTCTTTCCATAGCTTGAGCAATGGTGGCTGCTTTGACTATCTTGAGGACAAAAGTCTCCAGTTTGATGAATTTTTTTAACTGAGATTTCTTTCTCAGTTGCTTGGCAAAAGTATGAGTGCGATAGGCTGTCCAAGCATCATATATTTGAAGTTTCAATGCAGCAAATTATTAACTTCATCCCAAACAAGATCAATGTGTGTTTGAATCGGATTGGATGGCCTGGGCTCTTCAATCAGTTTGCCATTGCCTTTATCAGAGCTGAGAATGTGTGGAATTTCCAGACCAATTCTGGTAGTATCCACCCGTTCAATAATATTGATGCCTTTGGGTCGGGCACGTGCCAGAGCAGCATGGATGAATAATATTAACCAAAGGAGCTTTGATCCTAACTGCTTCTTTCTTTTCACCAACTGATTTTTCTGGTGGGATAATCTTCAGAGGAACTGCTTCAATTGGCTGCTGAGCATCTGAAGATATTGGTTTGTCAGTAGAAATGTATTCCTCTGCAGTGGTTGGTTTAATCCTTTGGGTTCTCGGTTTCTTGGCAATCTTTGTGGAAGGAGTTTTCTTTGAATCGGATTCTCTCACAATTAATTTCTTTTTTGCTGATACCAGTTGAGCCAATGTCTTGGCCTTTTTCACTGATTTAGGGCAGCTTGTGTAGTCCCAATCTCCTGTTTTACCTTTACAAACTGAGGAGGAGAGATGTCCAATTTGTTCTTGAGTGGCATATGTATTCTTCGCATTGAAGACTTTGAATTTTGATGATTTTTCTGAATCATCTGCCACTAACCCCTTCACTCTCAACAGATAGCTCAGTTGTACTGCAAAGCCTTTGGACTGTTTGGATGATAGAAACATATTCTTTAAAATATTGAATATAAGATATTTCCAGTTGAATTTACGTTCAGCCATAATGATAGAAATGGCTTGAAATTTTTCCAATGTAAGTGCAGCAAAAGATCCAGCTTTCGCCAAAATCCCTTTGGCGACTATATCAGCAAGTAACTGAACTTCGTGCTTCAGTTCCTTCTTTGGGTCGGAAACATTGATTTTCCGTCCTTCAGCAGAAAGTGAGGTTTGCATCTTTTCAATGTCAGATGCCTTAACATCAGATAAGTGTGGTAGTCCATCAGATGGTAAAGAAAAGATTTCTCCAAAGGAATCTTCAGAAATGGTCAGCAGCTAACCATTGATAGTAAAAGCGATGTTTCCATCAGAATTGATCGTACCGTTAGAGTAGATTTCCTGAAGTTCTTTGGGGTAGATCTCTTGTGATGATTGTCCCAAGAATGTCCTTAACCCAGCAGTTTCGAGTTTTTGAAAGACGTTCTTGACATTAGTGCCGAAAGATAGAATTGATCCAAAGTTGATAGCCATTGCATTCAGCATGTAAGCGGGAATTTGATTCGCCATTTTGATAGATAAAATGATCTGTAATTTGTAAACGAGAGCTCTGGAATTAGTATCCTGATTGTACGCGTAAGAAGAAAAACTGAATTGAAGCGGGCTTAGTGTAGTTGTTCGTGACTGTTTAAATTCGGGACACGTGTCAGTCCATTAAAACTTTTGTAAAAATGTGTGTACGTGTGCTATAAGCGTGTGTACAATTTAAATGGTTCAAATGCTTCCACGGTTTTCAAAATGAGATTCATCATTATATAGTAGACAGTCAAGTCACTTGATTTGGAATATAATTTGTTTTAATTAGTTAACTTATATAAGAAGATTAGTGAAATTCCCAACTGAACGATTAGTTGTAAAACTGTATCCTTTAAGTTGAGAGTTTACTATCATTTGTTTTCTCAGTTAACTTCTTAAAACCATTATTCCCCCTTAATTAGTGCATAAAATAATTAAAGTGAATAAATTTAAAAATCAGAAAGATTATCGTTTTGTTGAAACGTTGACGACTCTTCAGCTTCCTTGATATTCTGCTATAAATACACATAATACGGTTAGTTTCAGTCATATTGGTGAAAAATATTCAAGACTAAAGAATGGCAGATGCGAGTAGCTCGAGTGCTTCGCCATTTTCTCTGGAAGCTAGGAAGACTGCCATAGAAGACGAAGTCTTCTATAAGATTCTTCCCTACTGGGAAAGGTTACAGGAGCTGGAGTTCCTGTATAATTTTGGAGAGGCAACTACTCGAAAACTGATGGCAGAGTTGAGAGAAGTGCGGGAGCACTTGCGCATTGCTGTGTGGGTGGACATCTTCAAGGAAGGTCATATCCATCAGCTGATGCTTCAAAAGGAACTGGAGCTCCTTAATCGCATAGCTTCTTCTCACAGCTTTTGCAAAACATCTTCCTCAGCTCTATCTATTTGGTTGAGAATGTGGATAGATGATATAGAGGAAAAATATGAAAATGTAATCCAGGCAGATATTTACGGATGAATAAAACATTTATTTTGGTTTAACTTTGTTTTTCTTTTTCCTGCAAGTAATTAGTTATTGTGATCACAAACAGATGAACTGATGATTTGTTAATTGTTAAGTAATAAATGTCAAATTGATATCAGTTGATAATGAACAACTGATAGTTAAGAAGTCTCGGTAAATGAGAAGAACGTTTCGGTTGACTTGAGTCTCTTCAGCTTCTTCAACATTTAAATTTCATCTATTTATAAATAATATGATAGAATGTGAGACAATGGCAGTTCAATATGCCAGATTCAAGTGATTCTGATGCATGCAGCAGTACGCACGTTCATGTTACTGAACAATCGAATCCTCGTTTAGAAGAGATGAAGAGAAAGATGGAAGAATATGTTTTTAAAAAGGATGATGTCAACATGGTTTAAGATTCATGAGTTGCAGAGGTTAAGTAGAAGTGGTGCTTGTTCCTACTCGTGCTCAAGCAGCAACAACAAGAAAATACATTGAGCATTTTGAAGTTAGGCATGTTACAGATTTGATTGAGGACAATTGTCTGTTGAAGCAATGTTATGGAAGGAGTGGCATGTGGTTGATAAGATTTCTAAAACTAGGGCATTTTCTAGAATTCTAATTTATGAGATGAATGATTGGGTTAGAGAATGGCTAGATTCGGTTGGTTCTATGATTTCTGCTGTAAACTGGGAGCGGTGGTTTTCTTAATGAATTATTATTTTCAATTTGTTGTGTTCTTATTTTCTGCAAATAATTATGTTAGTAAAGTAACATTAATAATAATTTTAAGACAAATCAATTAAACCAAGAATATTGCGAAAGTAAGAAAACTTAGTCTCGGGTAATAGGTTTGGTGAAGATGTCAGCTGCTTGTTATTCAGTTGATATATACTCCAGTCTAATGTTCTTCTTCAAAGCATGATCTCGGATGAAGTGGTGTCTGACATCTATATTCTTTGCCTTGAGTGAAGAACTGGATTATAGGTGATGGCAATTGTACTCGTGTTGTCACAAAATATGGGCGAATTATTAGTAATTTCTCCATAATCTTTCAGTTGTTGCTGGATCCAGATCAGTTGTGCACAACAACTACCATCAGCAAGGTATTCTGCTTCAGTTGTTGAAGTAGCTATAGATGTCTGCTTCTTGCTGAACCAAGAGATCAGTTTGTCTCCTAGAAACTGACAAGATCCACTTGTGCTTTTGCGATCAAGCTTACATCCTGCATAATCTGCATCAGACTATCCAACTAAATTGAAAGTAGAGTCTTTAGAATACCATAACCCAACATTTTGTGTACCCTTAAGGTATCTTAAAATTCTTTTAGCATCTGTAAAATGTGATTGCTTAGGATTTGCTTGAAATCTAGCACACATGCAGACAGCAAATACAATATCAGGGCGACTGGCGGTTAGGTATAACAACGACCCAATTAAACCTCGATATAATGTCGCCTCAACTGATATTCCCCCTGGATCACTGTCCAATTTTACTGATGAGCTCATGGGAGTATTTGCAGCTGAACATGATTCCATGCCAAATTTCTTCAGCAGCTCCTTTGTATATTTAGTCTGACTGATGAATATGCCAGTTTCCAGTTGCTTCACTTGCAGTCCAAGGAAGAATGTCAGTTCACCCATCATGCTCATTTCGAACTTTTCCTGCATCAACTTTGCAAATTTCTCGCATAATTTGGGGTTAGTTGACCCAAATATGATATCATCAACATAAATTTGAACTAATAAAATGTGATTATTCTTAGTAAATTTGAACAAGGTCTTATCAACTGATCCAACAGAAAAATCATGATCAGTTAGAAATTTTGAAAGAGTTTCGTACCAAGCTCAGGGAGCTTGTTTAAGACCATATAATGCTTTGTTCAAATGATATACATGATCAGGAAAGATGTGATTTATAAAACCTGGGGGTTGTTCAACATATACTTCCTCTTGCAACTAGCCATTTAGGAATGCACTTTTTACGTCCATCTGAAAGACCTTGAAATTCTTGTATGATGAATAAGCAAGAAACATTCTAATTGCTTCCAATCTTGCAACTGGAGCATATGTCTCATCATAGTCAATTCCTTCTTCTTGTCTATATCCTTGTGCTACTAATCTTGCTTTGTTGACTCCAACTGAACCATCTTCGTTCAGTTTGTTCCAGAAAACCCATTTTGTACCTATGACAGAGTTTGAAATTGGTCTTGGAACTAAGTTCCAGACTGAAAGGAATTTTATTCCTTGATATATTTTCCTTTTTGCATCTTTAATATTTTTCCTTTATAGACATGAGAATAATCATGAAATTAATGATAGGATCTCGTATAAATTCAATATGTGATATAAGACTATATTTGATATGACCAACAATATCTTTAAGATATGATATAATCTTTAAGATATGATATCCTAGTTTTAAAAGAGTTTGTTTCCTAATGAAATTGCTTTCCATGTTTATTTTCAGCACTAAGAAGAGAAGTTAGTATATAAAGGAGAGAGGAAGATACAGTGCGTGATTTTTTCTGAGATAGAGACACATTCGTACGAAGAAAGGCTTTCTGATTGAAGCAATCTCGCGTTGTTGATAAAGTGTTGCTATGGAGTGCTGACAACATCTGAAGACAACACCTAATCACTGTTTTGATTAGTGCGCTGATCTTTGAAGACTTTTTCACTTCTCAGTTGATGCATCCTATGTACTTTGGTTATACGATTTGTTAGAGGTTTAGGATGCAATTTGCTACTCGCCTTAATAAGGGAGTTGTTTTATTCTTTCACTAGTATTGGTTTTTTGTAAACTTACAAGTTTTTCTAGTGAATTATTTTGCCCTGAGGCACCGCACAAGTATTTTATACTTGTGCATAATTTATATCTCGTATCTCGTATTGTTATCATTCAAGTTGCATGTTAGTGTGTTAAACTATAATTTCCGCTGTATGTTGACGTGGGTGTTACAACACCTACGCACAACACCTACATTCTGATACACACAACACTCACTCTCGTCACAATCACACTGTGGGAACATAACTTTCAATTGGTATCTGACCATCCACTTGACGCTACTAAGTGAGATCCTGTTTTGTTTTGTTTTCATAGGTGAAAAAGGATCATGGAAGCATCAACAAACACTGTTTTTAAACCTCCCGTGTTGGACGGATCAAATTATGCACTGTGTAAAGTAAAGATGAGGTTCTTTATAAAATCTATTGAAGAAAGAGCTTGGCTACGTGTACTTGATGGTTGGAGCCCACCAAAGATCGAGGATGCTGATGGAGACACTCGACTCAAACCTGAAAGCACATGGACAATCGATGAAGTGCAAACTTCAAATTTTAATTCCAAGGCTCTCAATGCTATATTTTCATCTGTTGACACAAGGATGTTTAATTTAATCACCAATTGTGTCTGTGACAAAGAAGCTTGGGATATACTTCAGAAACATTGTGAAGGATCCAAGAGCGTGCGCAAAACTAGGCTAAGGATGGTGACATCAAAATTTGAAAGCTTGAGGATGGAGGAAAAGGAGTCTATTCTTGAGTATGATAACCGTTTGAGACAACTTTCTAATGAAGCTCACAGTCTTGGAGATCCCATGCCCAATGAAAGATTGGTGAACAAAGTTTTAAGATCTCTCCTTAAGAGATTTAATGTCAAAGTTTGTGCAATTGAAGAATCTAAAGACACCTCTAAAATCAATCTGGATGAATTAATGAGTTCTCTTAGAACTTTTGAAATGAATCTTGATTTACAAAAGAAGGATAAAGGGAAAACAATAGCCCTTGAAGTTTCAATCGACTCTTATGATGAAATCCTTCAACTATCTAAGGAAGTGAATGAGTCTGATTTAGGTGAAGATTCTATCTCTCTAATTACTAAGAAATTTGGTGATTACTTGAAGAAAATGAGAGAGAAGAAGAATACTGGACTAAAATCTGTGCTTCCCAACATCACCACTTCTGCAAAAGTTCAAAAGTTTACCCCTATGAAAGGACAATTTCGACCAAGGAATCAATTGGAAATACAATAAAATGTCAGAAATATGGATTCAGTGCAATGCAGAGAGTGTTCTGGATTTGGACACTATGCCAATGAGTGTGCCAATCGACTTCGGAGAAACAAAGGCATGGCTGTCACTTTAAGTGATGAAGAGTCTGATGATGATCAAGGATCAAATGGATCTGAAAATCACACATCGTTGTCTGCTGTGATCAAGAAGAAATGTTTAATGCAGATCAATCCTATGGGTGTTGCCACAGGTGTTGCAAGTGTTGCAATACCTGGTTGCAACATCTCTTCAAATTCAGTGTGTCTTAACTCTACAACCCTTGGTGAATCAAGTCAGTCTGAATTCCAAGAAGTAGATGATGATGAAGTCACTCTGGAAAGTATGCAGACAATGTATGAAGAATTGTATGAAGACTGGATCAAAAGAAATAAAGTGAATGCAATTCTCTCCAAAGAGAACACTGAGCTGAAGTCACAAGTATCACGAGTTGAAGTAATCTTAAGCAAGAAAGATCTGGAATTATGCAAAGTCAAGGAGGAGCTTGGAGAAGCAACTCAGATTCTTGCGAAGCTTAATTCAAGTTCATCCAAACTTGATTCACTATTGATGATTGGAAAGAATGACAAAGCTGGACTTGGTTATACGAATCACCAGTTTGAAATTGGAGACTCTTCAAACACTGAAAGAAAACCAACTATCTTTGTCAAATGAAGTGCTGAAATCACGAATGCTACACACACTGAAAAAGGTGTTTCATCAAAAGGACAAATATCTACAAAGAAGTCCAAGTCCAGAACGCCGCTTTATCTGCCACTATTGTTTTAGACCTGGACATATCAAACCCTATTGTTTTAAATTGAGAGATGACTACAAGAGATGGGAATCTGAACAGGTGTTGCCTCAGGTATTGGGTAACACCCAGGCGCAACACTGTCAATAGGAAACCGTCGGTAAAAAGGGTTTGGGTGCCAAAAGTAAATATTCAATGTTCTGTTATCTATACTTCATTAAAGACTAACATTGTAGGAATATGGTACTTTAACAGTGGTTGTTCACGCCACATGACAGGTTCTGAAGACCATCTGATTGACTATGTTGAACTGAGGAGTGGTCATGTGACATATGGTGGTGGTGCTAAAGGAAGAATTGCTGGGAAAGAGGACCTTGAATATTGATGGATTGCCAAACCTATACAATGTGCTTCATGTCGAGGGACTTAACTCAAACCTAATAAGCATAAGTCATCTTTGTGATGACGGTTTACATGTTAAGTTTGATAAAGAAATTTGTGAAGTTTCTGATGACACTAATACTTGTATTTTAACATGTACAAGGTCTGCTGACAACTGTTATCAACTTGGAGAGGACCTTGTGTGCAATCATTCAAAGGTGAGTGAATTAAACTTGTAGCATCAAAAATCAGGTCATGCAAACTTGAAGACATTGAAGAACCTTGGTAAGTACGATGCAGTGAGAGGTATGCCTAACTTATCCTCTGGAATTCCGTATGTTTGTGGTGCATGTCAAAACGGTAAGCAAACACGTGTTCCCCATCAAGTGTTGCAACACTTTGGGACAACACGGTGTCTTGAACTCTTGCACATGGATCTTATGGGTCCAATGGAAGTAGAAAGCCTTAGAGGTAAGAAGTATTCACGTGCTTGTGTGGATGATTTCTCTCGCTTTATATGGGTAAGTTTTCTTAGAGAAAATCCGACACATTTACTGTTGTTAAGAAATTACATGCTAAGATTACTAATCTACATGATTTGAGGGTTGGTAAGATAAGGACCGACCATGGTAAAGAATTTGAAAACTCACACTTTATATCATTCTGTGAAAAGAGAGGGATAACTCATGAATTTTCGGCCCCTAAGACCCCTCAACAAAATGGAATAGCCGAAAGAAAGAATAGAACATTGCAAGAAATGGCTAGGGTCATGTTGAGCTCAAAGAATATTTCAATACAATTTTGGGCCGAGGCCTTAAACACAGCATGTCATATTTCAAATCGTGTGTACCTAAGGACTGGTTCTACTATGACATCCTATGAAATTATCATGGGAAAGAGGGAAAACCTAAAGTACTTTCATGTTTTTGGGTGTGTATGTTATGTTTTAAATTACCGAGACCATCTTGAAAAGTTTGATTCAAAAAGTGATAAGTGTTTATTCCTTGGTTATTCATGCAATAGTCGTGCATATCGCATGCATAATCTTAGAACAAGAACGACTATGGAATCTATTAACGTTGTCTTTGATGATCTTTCAGATCTAACAGGAAAAACAATCGAGGATGATGTTGATGGGCTATTGAACGTAAGTGAGACACTGCTAACACAGATGTTGTACCCGGTGTTGTAACACATGAGACAACACCTGTACTGGCAGAATCAAATGATGAATCAGGAGAGGAAGCTGTCAATGATGATGATGTAACCAATGAAGGGATTGATATTCCCAATAAGATTCAGAAAAATCATCCATCATCTCAGATCATTGGAGAAGTATTTGAAGGAATGCAAACTAGAAGAAAGGAGAAAGTAGATTATCGAAAAAATGATTGGTCTAGTATGCATGACTTCCGTGTACTCTCAAGTAAGCCATTATTGTTTTGTTTCACTCATTGAACCCAAAAATATAAATGAAGCCTTAAAAGATGAATTTTGGGTCAATGCGATGCATGAGGAACTTGAACAATTTGTTAGGAATGATGTGTGGGATTTGGTTCCCAGACCTGATAATGTAAATGTTATTGGAACCAAATGGATTTTTAAAAACAAAACTGATGAATCTGGAATTGTTGTGAGAAATAAAGCAAGTTAGTTACTCAAGTGTATACTCAAATTGAAGGAATTGATTTTGATGAGACATTTGCCCTTGTTGCCCGGATTGAGTCAGTCCGACTTCTACTTGCTATTGCTTGTCACATGGACATAAAACTATATCAAATGGATGTGAAAAGTGCCTTTTTGAACGACATTTTGAATGAAGAAGCTTATGTAAGCCAACCTAAAGGGTTCGAAGATCCAAACCACCCGAACCATGTCTACAAGTTGAAGAAGGCACTTTATGGACTTAAACAAGCTCCACGAGCATGGTATGGTAGACTTACTGAATATCTGCTTGACTTAGGATTCAAACGAGGTGAGGTTGATAAAACCTTTTTTATTCAAAAATCGAAGTATGATATTTTTGTGTGTCAAATTTATGTGGATGACATCATTTTTGGTGCTTCTGCTCAAAAGCATGTTGATGAATTTGTTAAATGGATATATACCACATTTGAAATGAGCATGGTAGGAGAATTAAGTTTCTTTCTTGGATTGCAAATTAAACAAATGCATGATGGTATCTTTCTGCCAAGAATTTGGTAAAGAAATTTTCTACTGAGAACACTAAACACATGAAAAAACCAATGGGGTCGACTGAAAAATTGTCCAAAGACGATGTTGCTGCAGGTGTTGATTGTTGCGACTTTGATTGTTGCTGTAACGCCCCGAAAATTTTAAAGTCCACGTAAACCACATGCGCGCAATTATTAAATCCTTTGTATTTTAATTAAATTATTTTAATTGCATTAATTATTTATGTGGTGCATATTGATATGTTAAAATTATATTTTTACTTGGTTGCATTAAAATTGTATTTTTAAGGAATATTCAAGTTGCGATCGAGGAACGGGGACCGAGGGCTGAAAAATAGAAGATGATTTTTATTAAAAATTAAAGTTGTTTTTAATTATTTAAAATATGGCCGTTGCTTTTTATTATTTTTGAAAGTATCGGGTTTTGAGGTGATTTTATACGCCGGAACGTAAATTTTAGCGGTATTTGATTTTTAAATAAAATGCGAGCTTTTTAGCAACCCGGCTATTAAATTCACATTTTATTTAAAAGAAAATTTTACTATTTTTTTTTATTGAATCCTAATTAATTTAATTGGGCTTTAATTTATGGCTTAATGGGCCTAAATCTAGATTGGGGATTTATTTAGTATTTAAAATTCAATTCTAAATCATAAACCTATTCTAGTTTACAAATTCAATCGGCCACTTTTCTTTTAAAATTGAAACTCTTTCAAGACACACACACACGGCACTTTCAATTATTTTCTGGAAGAAAACGGCAGCAGCTTGCTTTGGAAGTCTTCTCGTAAAGCTCTAAGCCTCGTCGTCCCTCCGTTCTTCGTCGTCGTCGTATATCCGAGCGTTTAAAACGCAAAGGCACACCTTAATCTCCTTTTCTCATCCATTATATCATATAATCCTTTTAATTACTAGATGCATGAAAATTGTTTATAAGTTTCTGAATTTTCGTAACTATGTACACTCATGCTTTAAACTTGTGTTTTTAATTCCAAAAATCATGTTTTATGTGATCTAATGGGGCTGCCATGATTAGGACATGTTTAGACATCGTTTTCCATAAGTTTTTAGGCCTAGAACTCCCTCATAATAGCAGCAAACCAGAAACATGCAAGCTGGACAGAAAGTTTGTGTTTAGGAGTTAAGGTGATCGGTTATTGTGGAATAGGAGGCTAGGCCTTGCATGGCTCGTCAGGGGGCTTGGGCTGGGCTAGGTTAGGTCCTTAGGGTCATAAGAAGGGGCACAAGGGGCTGGTTTGAGGTCTGGTACGGTTGGGTTCAGGCAAGGCGAGCAGAAGCATGAGGGCGTGAGAGGAAGGCTAAGGGCGAGCAGCTGCTGTGTAGCTGCTGTGTTTCGTGCGTGGGGTTCAATGGCTTGGGGCTGGTCTGGGTAGGGGCTGGCCGTGGTCCAGGGTTGGTTGGGGCCGTCTGGGCTTGGTGGTGGTTCGGTTGGAAGAGTCCTAGGTTGGCTAGGAGTCCTAGAATCACTTGGAGTCTCATGCACACACATACACAGATTTTGTGTTCACTTTCCAGGGAGTTTTCGAGCGGGCCAGGGGTTGTTTTATGGGCTGGGCTTGCACAGTAGGGTCCCTAGATGGGTTGGCTAGGTTTTGGCTCGAAGTGGCTCGGGTGTGGCTCAAGTAAATTGAGAGATGGCTCGGTGTGTTCGAGTCAGGGTCATATTTCGAAAATAAGAAGGAAAATTTGATCCAAGGGTCCACGGGGGTGGCTCATGACTTGGAAGGGTAGAATAAATCATAAAAAGGTTATGTTTAAAATTTGGGATCAAAATAACGAGTTTTGGATTTATTCGAGATTTAATCGCCGCACGAAACGTTAATTAACGAATTAATTGAAAAGCCTTGTTTTAAGCCTTATAAAATTATGAAAAATTAGATTTAAGCTTAAATAATTATTATAAGTCTAAGTTTCTGATTTGGGAATTTTATGATGAGGTTTGGGATTTTTCGGGATTAAATCGCATTAATACGTTTCGTTTAAGGAATAAATTAAAAGTCTAATGTTTAAGGTAAATAAAATTATGGACAAATTCACATAAGCTTAAATAATTATTTGGGACATATTAGAGTCATGAAATCAAGAAAAAAGTCGAATTCGTAAAATGTCGAAGCCAGGGGTAAAACGGTCATTTTACACCGGGAATTTAGTAAAGGTCATGGCAGTGCCCGAAATGCTGTTTCTATGTTATTATGATGATTTTGAAATGTTTATGAATTTCTCATGATTAAATGCTGATTTTTTTAAATGTCTAAAGAATGTTCATGATTGAAAAAGACATTTAAAATACATGTTGCATGCTTGGTTTCAAAAGAAAAGAGAAAATGTTATGTTATGCACGTTTTTAATAAGTGATGTGAATGAAATACGTTGAATGAAGTGAAGTGATTGTGACTAGTTCGTCAATGGTGGCGATATCGTGAGGGTGATGGTCCCAGTGGGAGCCCGACGATCGTGTTTCCATTATTGCGAACAAGAGGTTAAGAGGTTATGAGGTTTGAGGTTAGGATAGGAATGTCGTGAGGGGAAAGCCCATTGGGAGCCCCGACGATCGTATTTCTATTCGATTCATGTTAGGCCAGGGTCCAGTTGACCGGTGAGAGTGTTGCTGGTGTCCCCCGCCGCCCAGTACTGTGGTTTTATTTCTGATGGATCCATCAAGAGGTCATGTCATGAGAGGAAAGTCACAATTAACGATCTGAATTCAACAAAAGAAAAATGAAAAGGAAAAATGTTTAAGATCATGAAAAATGTTTTATGTCATGTCATGTTGAGGAAAAAGGGAAAAAGGTTAAGGTTTATGAAATGCATCATGAAAACATTTATGAAAATGTTTATATTTAAAGTTTTATGGATCATGAAAATATTTATGAAAATGTTATGTTTATGTTTATGCATCTTCATGAAAACGATATTTTAAGTACAAGTATTTTTCACCGTTATATGTTTGACTGTATTACGTATCACTCGTTATAAAGATTATGGTGTGTTGAGTCTTTAGACTCACTAGGTGTGATGGATGTAGGTGGTTCTGAGGGAGGATTTGACGGGTGATACTACTGGACTGAAGGTGCACACAACCCGAGGACCAGCGCATTATTTTCCGCATTACGCTTTATGATTTCTTTTAAAGATTTTTAAGATTATTTACTTAAGCTTTTTGAGAGATTTTTGAGAGGTTTAGTATGGCCTTTACTTTTCAAATTATTGCTTTTTAGGTTTGGTAAAACGTTTTACGATTTCTGGTTTGACTATTCCTTTCAATTTTCAAATACTAGTTGGATGATTTACTTTAAAATGGTTCGAGATTATTTTTATGCGCATGTGCATGCAATGACCGAAAATGTGAGAGATAAAAAAAAAAAAAAAAAAAAATTCTAGTACTTTTAAAGCAATAAAAGATGAGGACGTTTCAGTTGGTATCAGAGCAGTGGTTCTGTAAAGGGTTGTGCCACCATCAGCGCCGGGAAGATCAGTCGTCAAGCCTCAAATTGTAAGTTTACATGCTTAATGTGATTTTATGATATTACCTGCATAAGTACATGGCTTATATGTTTACGTCACATGTTTGTTTTATATGCATTAGAATTTTTATACGTGTTACGATATGAAATGAAAAGAATTATTTGATTTTAACGCATGTTGGTTTTGTGGTGGAATTGGACGATGTTGATTTTTTTTGGGTTTTAGTATTGACATTCTAATTTTGGGTCATAAGATAATCATAAATATTATGAATGCTTTTGGGACATGTTGTAGAACCCGTAATTTGGACTGCGTATAAACCATGCATAATTCCTAGTAATTTAATTGCTTGAGTATTTAAATTCTTTTCTTTGAATTTATTTATTTTACGCAGTAGTTTAATTGTTACTTTTTCAGTTAAATAAGTGAGGCCGGTCCGGAGATGGAGTTTTGAGATAATTAATAAAGATTTATTTAAGAAGTGGTATTCTAGCATGTTTATTTCATTACATTTCAAAAGTTCGTGCATTAAGATTTTTAAGTGGCATTTCACGCTCGATCGAGGATCGGAGACCAGGGAATTTTCAGGAAATTTATTTTATTTCACGAATTATTTTTATAAATTAATTTAGAGCATTTTAAGGGTATTTTTCTAAAATAGGATTCTATTAGGGTATTTTTACCCGCGAGACTTTATTTTTAACGGTACGCAAATTTTATCGAATCGGGGAACTTTTAATGGTTCGGCTAATATTTTTAAAATCTTTTCAACTCGATATACTTTTCGGGAGTGGGTTCGAGCTTAATGGGCCTACTTTTGAGTTGATAGGGCTTAATCATCTTTTTAATATTTAAATTAAACAAACTAGGCCCATTAACTTATAGTTTTTCTATATAATTAGCACCTAAGTGTCATTAACCTAAACCTAAAGATCCCATCAGCCGACACCCTACCCCAGCTGCCTCCCCTCTCGGTTTCAGCACCATTCTCCAAAAAAAAACCGTCGGTGGCCTCTTGTCTTGCTAAAGGAGCTTCACCCCCCTCGTTTTTGATCACCAAAACACCATAAGGCACGCAATGTACCCTTATTTCTGCATCATTTATGTCATATACATGCTGTTGTGTTTTTTTTGTGTGTGTGTAAATTCCGATCCAGCCATGTACAAGGAAGCTTTTCGATTTTTGTTCAAATACATGCATCATTTGTTCACTACTCATGTTTTCTCTGAATTATTGCAAAGGGACGGCTGTACCTTGTGTTAAGGGGTTGTTTTCACCAAGAAAAGAAAGAGCATATAGGCTGGAGATGAAGCTTTGGTGAGTAGAGAAAGGGCCGAGTGAGTTTTCTTGGGATTTTGGCTTGTAGGTGGGAGGACCGGTGGTGTGACTTGGTCCAGCGGTGCAAGGGCCGAACTGAGCCTTGGATCAGACCCTGGTGGGTCTGAGCCACGGCCCAGGAAGGCTCGGCCATGGCTGGGACAAGCCATGAAGCCGATCAAGCATAGGGTAGAAGATTTGTCGGGAATGCGGTTGAGGTGAATTCCGATCGGGTGGGCTGTGATTCGTGCATGGGGGAGTAGCCGTGCTTCCTTTGGGTTCAGTACAGTACTAGGGTGGTCTAGGAGAATTGAGTCAAGAGCTGGATCGATTGGGTTGTATGCTGGAGTGCAATACTGGGAAGTGGGCACTAGGGTGTTGGAGGTAGGAGCCACGAAAACTACAGCAGCTTGTTGGCCTGTTATTCAAGTGTCTAAATGTCTGGTTTTGAGGTTTTTAGAACCTTTTAGATGTTTTTATAGTATGGTAAAAAGTTGGGAAAATTTTGGTAAAGTTTCGAGTCGATTCGGGTTAAAACCGAGACTCCGGTCTGAATTTTAAAACGAATTAAATAAGCTGCGACTTTTGGCTCGAATTTACGTCTAGGAATATTTTAAATATGTTTTGGGATGTTTTAAGGAATTTGGTAAGCTTCGGGTCAATTTTAGAGGTCCAGGGGTAAAATGGTAATTTTTGGGTTTCCAGGGGCAAAATGGTAATTTTGCACCCGGGGCGAGATTTTTGTCCTAGCAGCGCCCCGAGCACGAATCATAATATTTTTAAATGTTCATGCATCACGTTTATGATTTTTATGCTATTATAATAATTATGGTGCATGCTTAATTTAAAGGAATTAAGTGAGGAAGTGAAGCGCACTACGTCTCCGCCGCGCCGCGTCGTTATTTTGTTTGTTTTCAGTCAAAACAAACCAAGGCATGTTTATATCTTCTTGCACTCTTCAATCAAGCCATATAGATATTTTTAAATATCGCAAGTACATGATTTTAATACAAGATATTTCAGTATGCGATTTAATTATATTACGTGCATTTAATAGAAAATGATTATTTTTGAGATTTATGCGATATGGCTTGTGGTTCATTCACTATGTGGGAGCATTATTTTTACGGTCGCCAGTGACCGCTCAGTTCAGGTTGGTACCATCGGGTCTTCAGTGACCGCTCAGTTCAGGTTGGTACCATCGGGTCTTCAGTGACCGCCAGCTCAGTTCCAGGCTCCCCGGTAGTCAGTTACCGATCAGTTTAGCTTAGTGCAGTGGCCACAGGCGTAAAACATAATCTCAACAGAAAATTTTACCAGTTATTTCAGTACAGGCTCCAAGGAGCAAATATTTTTACTATGATTATCAGTTCAGTTATGCACGTATTATAATTGCTCAGATCAGTTTATTTTCAGCATGATGACAGATCATTTTCAGTATGCCTCACGACATGATATTTTACCCTATGCATATTTTATTTCAGATTTTATTCGTTACCTGCGATATATGCATGCTGAGTCTTTAGGCTCACTAGACTTGATTGTTGTAGGTACTGATGAGGCTAGGGCCGAGGGCGGGGACCAGTGAGCCAGCTTGGGTCGGCAGTAGTGGCACCCGAGGACCTCAGTGCAGCAGTTGCTATTTTATTTCTCAAACAATATTTTTATCAGTCGTTGGATATTTTTAAATTGTGATTTTTGGCAACTTTATTTTCTTCCGCTGCGATATTTCAAACTTTGACTTTTTTTATCAGTTTAATTATGAACGAGGCAATTTCAGTTATTTTAAAAAGAAAATTTTTAATTTTTCCGCAAATTTTCAAATACGAATTTTCGGGCCTTCACAGTTGGTATCAGAGCCTATGTTCTTGTAAAGGGTTACACTACTACTGACCACGAGAAGCTCACGAAGTCACGCCTTCGGTCTGTAAGTTTTGCATTTCAGCATTTTATTTAAAGCATGAATTATTTTGACAGCATGCTTCCATGAAATAGTTTATGGTCAGATCTTTTCAGATTTTCAGTATTTCAGTTTTCGTTTGAAAATAAATTATGGAATTATGCACGTTGGTTACGTTTGGAATTGGACATATCTGAGAATCCGAACATTGGGCTTTAGGAGAAATTGAAAATGATTTGACTATATTCAGTAGTACTGATGCCCCCTTGTGAGTCATAAGTTAATCTTGAAAATTATGAATGCTTTTGAGAAAAGAAATTATCGATGATTCTTGGTTGCTAGTCGAGTAAATTTTTGAGGATTTTATATTAGCAATAGCAATTTGAAGACTACGACAATCTTTAGGATTATAAATGTACAATTTGAGGATTTTAAGTATCTATAAAAAAAATGTATGATTAATTTTGAGAATTTATTTAGGATGCATGCTCTATCTAGTTGGATTTAAGGATTGAATTGCATGAATTAAGAATTAACAATCTTTAGGATTGAATTGCATGAATTAAGAATTTTAAGGACCCGATTGTGATAATCAATAATTGGAGGACCTAAGTGCCAAAGTAAAATTCTAAGAGACTATTTTCGAATTTACTAAATTTTGGGATTAAATTTCGAGTTCGAGAATTTAAAAGTTTAATGAGGTAAAGATGGAAAATTTTATGGGGACAATAATGCAAATTTCGAAGAGAAGTAGGGCCAAAATGTAAATTTGGAGAACTGTAAGGGTCAGATTGCAATTTTCAAAATTTTTAAGGAGTAAATGCGAACTTTTGAGGAACACTTGGTATTTTAAGTATTTATAGAAATGTAAGACGTGTTATGAGAATTAATTTTGGTTTTAATAAACTTAAGGCTATTGAACCTTATGATGCGAGAAATCTATAAAATGAAATTGGGAATACTGAGGACTCATGGGTAATTGTGGAATTTTCGAGATTTAGGAAAAATTGGATGATGTTCGAGGAAAGTAAGAATTAATTTTATAATTTTTAAGAAATTTGATAACTTAATTAGTAGTAAGTGAGAATTGAACGGTTTAAAGGATAGGACTTTTCGGTTATTTAGGCTTGAAGGAAATATAGAATATTTAGATATTTGAGTTATACTGTTATAATGAATGGTAATCAAGGATATTGTAGGATAAATCAATCTTATGCGTGAAATTTAAGCGTTAGTGAAATAATGTTGTGGCAAATTAAGAAATTTAAAGTGATGACGATTTAAGGTAAATTTGATCAGTTAGTTAAGTTATAAAAATAAACATTGAGTTAGTAAATTTTTGGGAACGTAAGTTGATGTGTCACAAGTTTTAGTCATGATCTTAACAGTTAAGATTATACCATGTGAGAATTTAAAATTTTTGAAAGTTGGGTACGATGATGGTTAGTTTAATTGATAGACGCACGCAAGAGGTGAGGTCGACACCTTGTCTTGAGGAATGTTGGAAGTCATTAACAAACTTGGGACTAAACGGATATGTGTATTGAGATTATTTTATTCAAAGCTATTTGGATTAGGTAAGTTTGAATTTCAAATGTATGGAATATTTGTCCATACGGAAATTTTGAGTGAAATAAAAACAAAAAGAAATTAGTTGTGTTCAATATAAGTTATCAATGGATGAATATTAAGATTTTTATCGAGTAAGAAATCTAAAATCTCGATATGGGGATTCCAGAACTCTATGGGTTAACTTATTAAGCTTTGTACGCTAATATTAATTAAGCATTTTGGATACGTAAGAATGCGACATTCGTTTCAAAGAGGAAAGTCTAAGAGTCTTGGGCCTCAAGTTTATTGTATTTAGAAAGGAAATAGTTTAAACATGTAATTGAGACTTGAAGGGCTTTAAATTATAGATAGAAGATCGATATGGTATATTGGAGTTTTATGGATTAACGTTACTCGAGGATTAAGATTTGCAACGATTTTATATTTGAGATGTACTTGTAAGTAGTTAAAGTTACGAAAGATTGGTGCCGTAAGATAAAGATTCGATTCAGTAAATTTTGGTGCTAAGGTTTCTTAAATCGAACGGCATAAATGCTAATGTAATAGGTTCATGAACATCGCGAGCATAATATAAGAAAAGTAAAGTGCGATAAGTTTGGACATCCATCTATAGTCTGAGAAATTGCGAGAAAGTCAGAAATTCGAGGACATAGTAGAATAGAACTAAGTCACGATAAATCGTCTTAAATTGCAATTCATAAACGAGGATTTTGCCAGGCAAAATAATTAGGATCGTTGACATAAAGACATCTTAAGATTTATTATTTTATCAGAGTAGCGCCGCGGAAGCGTGGACCATTGGAATATTAGAACTAAGTTTAAACTTCGTGATTATTAAGGATAAGCGAATTTCGGGGACGAAATTCAATTTAAGGGGGAGAGATTGTAGAACCCGTAATTTGGACTGCGTATAAACCATGCATAATTCCTAGTAATTTAATTGCTTGAGTATTTAAATTCTTTTCTTTGAATTTATTTATTTTACGCAGTAGTTTAATTGTTACTTTTTCAGTTAAATAAGTGAGGCCAGTCCGGAGATGGAGTTTTGAGATAATTAATAAAGATTTATTTAAGAAGTGGTATTCTAGCATGTTTATTTCATTTTATTTCAAAAGTTCGTGCATTAAGATTTTTAAGTGGCATTTCACGCTCGATCGAGGATCGGAGACCAGGGAATTTTCAGGAAATTTATTTTATTTCACGAATTATTTTTATAAATTAATTTAGAGCATTTTAAGTGTATTTTTCTAAAATAGGATTCTATTAGGGTATTTTTACCCGCGAGACTTTATTTTTAACGGTACGCAAATTTTATCGAATCGGGGAACTTTTAATGGTTCGGCTAATATTTTTAAAATCTTTTCAACTCGATATACTTTTCGGGAGTGGGTTCGAGCTTAATGGGCCTACTTTTGAGTTGATAGGGCTTAATCATCTTTTTAATATTTAAATTAAACAAACTAGGCCCATTAACTTATAGTTTTTCTATATAATTAGCACCTAAGTGTCATTAACCTAAACCTAAAGATCCCATCAGCCGACACCCTACCCCAGCTGCCTCCCCTCTCGGTTTCAGCACCATTCTCCAAAAAAAAACCGTCGGTGGCCTCTTGTCTTGCTAAAGGAGCTTCACCCCCCTCGTTTTTGATCACCAAAACACCATAAGGCACGCAATGTACCCTTATTTCTGCATCATTTATGTCATATACATGCTGTTGTGTTTTTTTTTGTGTGTGTGTAAATTCCGATCCAGCCATGTACAAGGAAGCTTTTCGATTTTTGTTCAAATACATGCATCATTTGTTCACTACTCATGTTTTCTCTGAATTATTGCAAAGGGACGGCTGTACCTTGTGTTAAGGGGTTGTTTTCACCAAGAAAAGAAAGAGCATATAGGCTGGAGATGAAGCTTTGGTGAGTAGAGAAAGGGCCGAGTGAGTTTTCTTGGGATTTTGGCTTGTAGGTGGGAGGACCGGTGGTGTGACTTGGTCCAGCGGTGCAAGGGCCGAACTGAGCCTTGGATCAGACCCTGGTGGGTCTGAGCCACGGCCCAGGAAGGCTCGGCCATGGCTGGGACAAGCCATGAAGCCGATCAAGCATAGGGTAGAAGATTTGTCGGGAATGCGGTTGAGGTGAATTCCGATCGGGTGGGCTGTGCTTCGTGCATGGGGGAGTAGCCGTGCTTCCTTTGGGTTCAGTACAGTACTAGGGTGGTCTAGGAGAATTGAGTCAAGAGCTGGATCGATTGGGTTGTATGCTGGAGTGCAATAATGGGAAGTGGGCACTAGGGTGTTAGAGGTAGGAGCCACGAAAACTACAGCAGCTTGTTGGCCTGTTATTCAAGTTTCTAAATGTCTGGTTTTGAGGTTTTTAGAACCTTTTAGATGTTTTTATAGTATGGTAAAAAGTTGGGAAAATTTTGGTAAAGTTTCGAGTCGATTCGGGTTAAAACCGAGACTCCGGTCCGAATTTTAAAACGAATTAAATAAGCTGCGACTTTTGGCTCGAATTTACGTCTAGGAATATTTTAAATATGTTTTGGGATGTTTTAAGGAATTTGGTAAGCTTCGGGTCAATTTTAGAGGTCCAGGGGTAAAATGGTAATTTTTGGGTTTCCAGGGGCAAAATGGTAATTTTGCACCCGGGGCGAGATTTTTGTCCTAGCAGCGCCCCGAGCACGAATCATAATATTTTTAAATGTTCATGCATCACGTTTATGATTTTTATGCTATTATAATAATTATGGTGCATGCTTAATTTAAAGGAATTAAGTGAGGAAGTGAAGCGCACTCCGTCTCCGCCGCGCCGCGTCGTTATTTTGTTTGTTTTCAGTCAAAACAAACCAAGGCATGTTTATATCTTCTTTTACTCTTCAATCAAGCCATATAGATATTTTTAAATATCGCAAGTACATGATTTTAATACAAGATATTTCAGTATGCGATTTAATTATATTACGTGCATTTAATAGAAAATGATTATTTTTTAGATTTATGCGATATGGCTTGTGGTTCATTCACTATGTGGGAGCATTATTTTTACGGTCGCCAGTGACCGCTCAGTTCAGGTTGGTACCATCGGGTCTTCAGTGACCGCTCAGTTCAGGTTGGTACCATCGGGTCTTCAGTGACCGCCAGCTCAGTTCCAGGCTCCCCGGTAGTCAGTTACCGATCAGTTTAGCTTAGTGCAGTGGCCACAGGCGTAAAACATAATCTCAACAGAAAATTTTACCAGTTATTTCAGTACAGGCTCCAAGGAGCAAATATTTTTACTATGATTATCAGTTCAATTATGCACGTATTATAATTGCTCAGATCAGTTTATTTTCAGCATGATGACAGATCATTTTCAGTATGCCTCACGACATGATATTTTACCCTATGCATATTTTACTTCAGATTTTATTCGTTACCTGCGATATATGCATGCTGAGTCTTTAGGCTCACTAGACTTGATTGTTGTAGGTACTGATGAGGCTAGGGCCGAGGGCGGGGACCAGTGAGCCAGCTTGGGTCGGCAGTAGTGGCACCCGAGGACCTCAGTGCAGCAGTTGCTATTTTATTTCTCAAACAATATTTTTATCAGTCGTTGGATATTTTTAAATTGTGATTTTTGGCAACTTTATTTTCTTCCGCTGCGATATTTCAAACTTTGACTTTGTTTATCAGTTTAATTATGAACGAGGCAATTTCAGTCATTTTAAAAAGAAAATTTTTAATTTTTCCGCAAATTTTCAAATACGAATTTTCGGGCCTTCACACATGTAGATTTTCTAAGAAAATATTTATGATTCGTGGTTACTAGTCGAATTAATTTTTGGGAACTAGACTTAAGTAATAATGATTCGAGGATTTGAAACGACTTTGGGAATAAGAAAAGTGTATAAATTGGGATTTTAAGTTTGATGAAAGGTAATATTGGTTATAGGAATTGATTTTAGGAAAATAAGCTTAAATTTTTTGAAATTATGTTATGGGAAACCCGTAAGAATGAATTAAGAATGTCAAGAATTTATGGGTTAATCGTAGGATTTTTGAAATTAATGACTAATTAGGATATTTTTGGGAAAATTAAGAATTTATTTTGCAATTATTAAGGAATTTGGGGACTAATTTAGCAATAAGCGATAATTTGATGGTTTAATTGATAAGAATTTTTGAGGATTTAGACTTTTAAGAATATTTGTAACTTTTGGATATCTTGGTTTTAGTATTATAAGAAATTTTAGTCAATGGTTTTCAAGGATGAACCGATATTAGGCTTGAAAAATCTAAGCGTTAACGGATGCGTTTGGGATTTTAAGATTGAAATTTGATAATTTGATGAATATTTTGGGTATAAATTAAGGAAAATAATATACGAAAAGTATGGTCATCCATCTTTTAATATTGGGGATCGTAAGAAAAATTGAAATTCGAGGTTGTAATAATAATAGCACTAAGAAATTATGGGTCTTTTTAAGTTACGATTTGAAAATAAGGATTTAAGAAGGAAAATTTAATTGGGATACTAGAACTGAATCTAAACTTTGGGTTATTAAGGATAAGCGAATTTCGAGGACGAAATTCAATTTAAGGGGGGAAGATTGTAACGCCCCGAAAATTTTAAAGTCCACGTAAACCACATGCGCGCAATTATTAAATCCTTTGTATTTTAGTTAAATTATTTTAATTGCATTAATTATTTATGTGGTGCATATTGATATGTTAAAATTATATTTTTACTTGGTTGCATTAAAATTGTATTTTTAAGGAATATTCAAGTTGCGATCGAGGAACGGGGACCGAGGGCTGAAAAATAGAAGATGATTTTTATTAAAAATTAAAGTTGTTTTTAATTATTTAAAATATGGCCGTTGCTTTTTATTATTTTTGAAAGTATCGGGTTTTGAGGTGATTTTATACGCCGGAACGTAAATTTTAGCGATATTTGATTTTTAAATAAAATGTGAGCTTTTTAGCAACCCGGCTATTAAATTCACATTTTATTCAAAAGAAAACTTTACTATTTTTTTTATTGAATCCTAATTAATTTAATTGGGCTTTAATTTATGGCTTAATGGGCCTAAATATAGATTGGGGATTTATTTAGTATTTAAAATTCAATTCTAAATCATAAACCTATTCTAGTTTACAAATTCAATCGGCCACTTTTCTTTTAAAATTGAAACTCTTTCAAGACACACACACACGGCACTTTCAATTATTTTCTGGAAGAAAACGGCAGCAGCTTGCTTTGGAAGTCTTCTCGTAAAGCTCTAAGCCTCGTCGTCCCTCTGTTCTTCGTCGTCGTCGTATATCCGAGCGTTTAAAACGCAAAGGCACACCTTAATCTCCTTTTCTCATCCATTATATCATATAATCCTTTTAATTACTAGATGCATGAAAATTGTTTATAAGTTTCTGAATTTTCGTAACTATGTACACTCATGCTTTAAACTTGTGTTTTTAATTCCAAAAATCATGTTTTATGTGATCTAATGGGGCTGCCATGATTAGGACATGTTTAGACATCGTTTTCCATAAGTTTTTAGGCCTAGAACTCCCTCATAATAGCAGCAAACCAGAAACATGCAAGCTGGACAGAAAGTTTGTGTTTAGGAGTTAAGGTGATCGGTTATTGTGGAATAGGAGGCTAGGCCTTGCATGGCTCGTCAGGGGGCTTGGGCTGGGCTAGGTTAGGTCCTTAGGGTCATAATAAGGGGCACAAGGGGCTGGTTTGAGGTCTGGTACGGTTGGGTTCAGGCAAGGCGAGCAGAAGCATGAGGGCGTGAGAGGAAGGCTAAGGGCGAGCAGCTGCTGTGTAGCTGCTGTGTTTCGTGCATGGGGTTCAATGGCTTGGGGCTGGTCTGGGTAGGGGCTGGCCGTGGTCCAGGGTTGGTTGGGGCCGTCTGGGCTTGGTGGTGGTTCGGTTGGAAGAGTCCTAGGTTGGCTAGGAGTCCTAGAATCACTTGGAGTCTCATGCACACACATACACAGATTTTGTGTTCACTTTCCAGGGAGTTTTCGAGCGGGCCAGGGGTTGTTTTATGGGCTGGGCTTGCACAGTAGGGTCCCTAGATGGGTTGGCTAGGTTTTGGCTCGAAGTGGCTCGGGTGTGGCTCAAGTAAATTGAGAGATGGCTCGGTGTGTTCGAGTCAGGGTCATATTTCGAAAATAAGAAGGAAAAATTGATCCAAGGGTCCATGGGGGTGGCTCATGACTTGGAAGGGTAGAATAAATCATAAAAAGGTTATTTTTAAAATTTGGGATCAAAATAACGAGTTTTGGATTTATTCGAGATTTAATCGCCGCACGAAAGGTTAATTAACGAATTAATTGAAAAGCCTTGTTTTAAGCCTTATAAAATTATGAAAAATTAGATTTAAGCTTAAATAATTATTATAAGTCTAAGTTTCTGATTTGGGAATTTTATGATGAGGTTTGGGATTTTTCGGGATTAAATCGCATTAATACGTTTCGTTTAAGGAATAAATTAAAAGTCTAATGTTTAAGCTAAATAAAATTATGGACAAATTCACATAAGCTTAAATAATTATTTGGGACATATTAGAGTCATGAAATCAAGGAAAAAGTCGAATTCGTAAAATGTCGAAGCCAGGGGTAAAACGGTCATTTTACACCGGGAATTTAGTAAAGGTCATGGCAGTGCCCGAAATGCTGTTTCTATGTTATTATGATGATTTTGAAATGTTTATGAATTTCTCATGATTAAATGCTGATTTTTTTTAAATGTCTAAAGAATGTTCATGATTGAAAAAGACATTTAAAATACATGTTGCATGCTTGGTTTCAAAAAAAGAGAAAAGAGAAAATGTTATGTTATGCACGTTTTTAATAAGTGATGTGAATGAAATACGTTGAATGAAGTGAAGTGATTGTGACTAGTTCGTCAATGGTGGCGATATCGTGAGGGTGATGGTCCCAGTGGGAGCCCGACGATCGTGTTTCCATTATTGCGAACAAGAGGTTATGAGGTTTGAGGTTAGGATAGGAATGTCGTGAGGGGAAAGCCCATTGGGAGCCCCGACGATCGTATTTCTATTCGATTCATGTTAGGCCAGGGTCCAGTTGACCGGTGAGAGTGTTGCTGGTGTCCCCCGCCGCCCAGTACTGTGGTTTTATTTCTGATGGATCCATCAAGAGGTCATGTCATGAGAGGAAAGTCACAATTAACGATCTGAATTCAACAAAGGAAAAATGAAAAGGAAAAATGTTTAAGATCATGAAAAATGTTTTATGTCATGTCATGTTGAGGAAAAAGAGAAAAAGGTTAAGGTTTATGAAATGCATCATGAAAACATTTATGAAAATGTTTATATTTAAAGTTTTATGCATCATGAAAATATTTATGAAAATGTTATGTTTATGTTTATGCATCTTCATGAAAACGATATTTTAAGTACAAGTATTTTTCACCGTTATATGTTTGACTGTATTACGTATCACTTGTTATAAAGATTATGGTGTGTTGAGTCTTTAGACTCACTAGGTGTGATGGATGTAGGTGGTTCTGACGGAGGATTTGACGGGTGATACTACTGGACTGAAGGTGCACACAACCCGAGGACCAGCGCATTATTTTCCGCATTACGCTTTATGATTTCTTTTAAAGATTTTTAAGATTATTTACTTAAGCTTTTTGAGAGATTTTTGAGAGGTTTAGTATGGCCTTTACTTTTCAAATTATTACTTTTTAGGTTTGGTAAAACGTTTTACGATTTCTGGTTTGACTATTCCTTTCAATTTTCAAATACTAGTTGGATGATTTATTTTAAAATGGTTCAAGATTATTTTTATGCGCATGTGCATGCAATGACCGAAAATGTGAGAGATAAAAAAAAAAAAAATTTCTAGTACTTTTAAAGCAATAAAAGATGAGGACGTTTCAGTTGCACTTCCAAAAGCAGGTTGTCCACAAGTAATATAATTCGGTGAGTCCGAATATCGTATCCACAGGGAAGCTAAGGTAATTACAAGTCCACTACAATGTCTTTTTTGTTTTGTTTTTGTTTTTGTTTCTTTTTAATTTTAATTGTTTGAATATTTAATGGGTAAATTTTAATTGTTCAAATTTTAATTTAAGTAGTTGAGATTAAAGGATCCACTCTTGGTATTTTAATAAAGTTAACATTAACGAACAATATTGAAATCCACTTAATAAAATGGTTCCAATATATTAAATAATCATATTTATATTATGTTATAAATTATTATCTCATAAATATATAATATATACCAAAACTTATAAATGTGGTCAAGTATTTATTATGCTATATATATATTTGTAAACACTAAATCAAGGTTCCCACTTTAAATGGTTGGTAAAACCAAACTAACATTTAAACGGTATCAAGAAAATATTATTAAGATATATTTATATATAGTAAATCAAGGAATCCAAGTTAAATGGTTGGTAAAACCAAACTAACATTTAAATGGCTCCAAGAATTTAATATTATAATATATTTATATATAATAAATCAAGGCATCCACTTTAAATGGTTGGTAATACCAAACTAACATTTAAATGGTTCCAAGAATTTAGTGTAACATATAGCAACAATAAATCTAAACTCCCACTTATAAGTAGGGTATAAAAATACTTAAAGAAATAAATATAACATAAACAATAAATAATGATTAAATAATATAAAACATAGATTCTTACCTTTTAATAACCTTATTATCATGCCAAGAGTTTCACCTTATCATCTCAACTTTAGGAAGTTAGCTATTCATTATTCAAAGTGTAAAACTTTGAATATGAAATTAACATGCTAATTATATTTAAATGAAGAAATAAAGGAAAAATATAGAGAGAAATATTATGAACTCAAAGGTTTGTTCATAGAATGAGGGATATCTCAATACATTACAATGCACCCCTATTTATAGCCAAATTTGGGGAGACAACCACAAATAAAATATTATTTTTTACACATAAGTCTTCATTGGTGTTCCAAGAAGTTAATATTATATTACACATCACTTTTGAAAATCTTCTTCTCCGAATTTGCTTCTTCACATAAAAAGAAACATGTGGATAATTGAGTTGTCTAGTTGTGGTATTTTTTTCACAATATTTGAACAAGTAATTTGAGAGATATGGTCAAAATACGAGAGCATGGTAAAACTGTCACTCCTTTGGTAACTTTCTTTGTTGCTTAATTTGATCCCAATTGTGAGAGGATTTTTATCTCATGCTTGTCAACAATATTGTAGATATTATAATCAGCTTTCTACAGGTCCAAGAATCATCTTAATCCCATTTGCAACGCCAAGGTTATTCTTGTTTTATCAAACCTGTAAAAAATAGTAAAATTTATAATTACACACAACTTATATTTTATACAATTTATTATAAAACATGTAATATTTAAACATTTAATAAAACAAAAACTATATATTTATATTATAAAACATTTAATTAATGTACAATTTTTTATCTTTATCACACTCCCCAACCAGCTTATTACTAGTCCCTAGCAATTTAAGCGTTAATAGCAATACAAAACATATTGATTAATTTAAATAGAAATGTAATCAAAACTATTTAAGTGTTAAAATTAAATTTGAAAACTGTCAAAGTTATATCAAGATCATCATAATTATAATTTGTGAAATAATTTGAGATGATCAATTCAAAGCTTATTTCAGGTAGTTAAATGTATACGTCTTTAGAAATTCCTAGTAAGAGTCTCAACTCCATATCCTCACAGGTTAATAAATGTTTCAAATTTATGGCAACGATTTCTCTCATAGAGTTGGAATACAGATAAATGCTCAAGGAAATGGTTTACAGAATGCAGACAGACAAACGAGCCAAACTAATTAAAAGATAGAAAATCCATTGATTCAAATCTCGTTGTTCTTATTATATTTTTTTTTTCCTGTTAATATTTATTATTATTTTTTTTTCATAACATCATGGAATCAGACTAAGTTTATGCTTCTTGACCACATATTTATTTAACTTGTACAATAATTTTCTCTCTCTTTTTTTATTTTTTATGAGAGATATATGGGTCGTAGCATATAACTTAAAAATTACATAGATCTTCAATATCTTTCTTTTTTTTTTCTCCTCTTTTTTTCAGGAAATATCATTTTTTTTTTCAAAATAAGAACTCAAGATCTAAACAATAGATAGTCTCTCTCATGATCAATAAAGGCTCGAAAGCTGTTTTCTCAGTCCTCTCCACTCACTCACAAAATATGTGTGAGTTTAAAATTTTAGGCACTCTTATAAGGTATATCTTGGGCCATATACTTTAATACCTAATTTTATCACAATGGTTAATCACTCAAAAAGATTTCATAAATCATATTTTTATATTGATCAGAATATTAAAAATGACCTTTTTTCAAATAAAAATTTAAACATTCTTAAATAGATTAATACATGTTCTAATTTAAATCTTTCAAATATGTAAAGTATGACATTTTTGCAAAAATTACTAAGGTACAAACAATAAACATGGTTTTATTTTAAATTAATATTTAATTATTTTTTTTAAAATTTTTTTTTAAAATTTGTTCTCCCCCAATCAGAATATGACATTGTCCCTAATGTCAAAATAGCTATTAATAAAGAGTACATAATGAAAGAGATATCACCTGGAATTTTATTGAAGATAACAAACTGAAACAAACGCAAACCAATCCACGACGTTTGAATCAATGATCCAACTTCCTTTTCTTACTGCTTGATTGCGACCAATTGATATTTTCTATCATCGGATCAGGCTTATGAACAAAAGCTTCCAAATCATCAATTAATTGGTCGGCAGTCGAAGCACAGATGAACATCCGTCGTGAATTTTCTGAAATGAAATTCTGTTCCACAGCTTTATCAAGAAATGTCAACAAACTGTCATAATAATTATTGATATTCAACAAGCCCACAGGTTTATTATGGATATTAAGTTGTGCCCCAGAAACAGTGTGAAAAATTATTTCTAATGTACCAAAACCACCTGGTAGTGCGATAAAAGCATCAGAATTTTCAATCATTTGAGTGATTCTTTCATACATAGAAGAAACTTTTAATTCCTCCCCAATCGTAACACCTGAAATATTTCCTTCAGCTAATGCTGTAGGAATAATACCCAAAACCTGACTACCTCCAAGATGAGCAGATGTTGAAACATATCCCATTAACCCAATATTACCTCCCCCATATACCAAGTGAATTTTTCTCTCAGCCAATATCTTTCCATGATTATTCGCTGCTTTTACAAACACTTCACTTCTTCCAGGACTCGACCCACAAAATACATAAATATTTTTCAATGTTTGTGTAGAGGATCCAGCCATGTTTTTACCCTTTTTTTTTTCAATTTTCCTCTGGTTTTACGTCCAGAAACGGCTTCAACGCTTTCTATGAGTCGAGGATATGCTTCCCATCCAATTTTCTTATATATTGGCAAACATGGTCTTTTTTAGTCAGATTCCCAAGACTATGACGCTCATATTGAAATTGTTTCCATAAACGGAGAAGTTCAATATGCACATGTCCACTAGAATGCGTCTCAAGAGTCAATAAGATGTTATCTAAAGACTCCTTACTCAGCCCATTCTTAATGAAATCAATTTTATCTTCTCTGTTATTGGAAACACATCCCAAAGATCTGCATCGTTTGTCACAAGTCCATCTTGCACACTTATGACAAACCCCTAAACTTTTGGCCCTTCGTTTTTTCGCATAAGTGTTTTTTCCTAATCCAGGCAAATACCGAATGAGCAATGATTGTGGAACTTCTCCTCCTAATCGGACCTTAGCTTCAATTACAAGACGAATATCTTCTGGAATTCCTTTTTGCATTAGCAATCTCAATCTTTCACACCTTCCTGTATAAATTTTTCTTAGAACACTTTCAGAAACAGAGGGAAAATATTTACAAATTTTGAGAGAATTTCATCCATTTTGAAAAGAAAAGAAATGATTTTTTTTTATTTTTGTATCAGCAATCGTGGGAAACTGATTTAACCGACTATGAGAGTCACGGAGTACCGTTATCCGCCATTTAACCGGGAAAATAAAAAGATTAAGGAAACCTGAAATAAAAACAAACAAAATTAAATGCAACATAAAAATATAAGGATCAGAAAGAGAACTAAACTCTTCTTGAAAGATTTCATTTTCCACAAAATGGTTTAAGCCTTTGTCCATTCACTTTAAAAACATCACCATTTTTCGGATTTTCAATATCCACAGCTCCATAAGGATACACATGCTTTACAACGTATGGGCCTGTCCATCTTGATCGTAATTTCCTGGGAATATGTGAAGTCGAGAATTATAAAGCAAAACTTTTTTACCAATCTCAAAAGATTTTCTAAGAATTGTTTTATCATGAAATGATTTGATTTTTGCTTTATAAATCCTTAAAGTTTCATACGCAACATTTCTGAGTTCATCAAGTTCATTAAGTTGCAATTTACGCAATTTGTTGGCATAATCGATGCTTGAATTTAAAGTTTTGATTGCCTAATAAGCTTTATGTTCCAATTCTACAGGCAAATGACAATGTTTTCCATAAACCAACCTATAAGGAGACATATTCAATGATGTTTTAAAAGCTGTTCGATATGCCCAAAGTGCATCATTAAGTCGCAGAGACCAATCTTTTCTATTTGAGTTAACAATTTTTTCCAAAATTTGCTTTATCTCCCTATTAGCTAATTCAACTTGTCCATTTGTTTGAGAATGATAAGGAGTAGTTACTTTGTGAGTAATACCATATTTTTTTATTAATGAAGCAAATGGTTTATTAACAAAGTGAGTTCTCCCATCACTTATCATAGCTCGAGGAATTCGGAATCTACTAAAAATATTTTCTTTCAAAAATTTGATGACGATTTTATGATCATTTGTTCGACATGGATTGCCTCTATCCATTTGGAAACATAATCAACTGCAACTAAATATACAAGTATCCAAACGACGGTGGAAAATGTCCCATAAAATCAATTCCCCAACAGTCAAAGATTTCAATTTCAATGATAGGATTTAAAGGCATCATCTTTCTTTTTGAAATTGCACCCAATTTTTGACAATTTTCACAGATCTTGCAGATTTTGTGGGTGTCTTTAAACAAAGTGGGCCAATAAAATCCACACTGCAGGATTTTTGCAGCTGTTTTCTTTGAAGAAAAATGTCCTCCGCATGCTTCTGAATGGCCAAATTTAATGACACTACTTACCTCATTGTCGGGTATGCAACGTCGAAAAATTTGATCTTGACAGTACTTGAACAGATACGGATCATCCCAATAAAAGTTTTTTTACCTCATTCAAAAATTTTCTCTTATCTTGGGAACTCCATTGTGGTGGCATTTTTCCTGTCACAAGAAAATTTACTATATTAGCAAACCAAGGTGTAGTAGTAACTGAAAATAGATGTTCATCAGGAAAATTATCGTTAATTGGTGTCATTTCACAAGATGATCCTGTTACTAGTCTCGATAAATGATCGGCTACGACATTCTTGGTTCCCTTTTTATCTTTGATCACAATGTCAAATTCTTGGAGCAACAAAATCCATCGTATCAGTCGTGGCTTTGCATCCTGTTTGGTCAACAAATATCTAATAGCAGAATGATCAGTAAACACAATAGTCGTTGATCCAATCAAATAAGAACGAAATTTATCTAATGCAAATATTACAGCAAGTAGTTCTTTTTCAGTTGTGGAGTAATTCATTTGAGCATTGTTTAAAGTTCTACTTGCATAATATATCACATAAGGCTTACCGTTTCTTCTTTGACCCAGTACTGCACCGACTGCATAATCACTCGCGTCGCACATGATTTCAAATGGTAAAGACCAATCAGGAGGTTGCATGATAGGAGCTGATGTTAAATGTCGAATGATTTTATCAAAAGCATTTTGACATTCTTGAGTCCACTCAAATGCACTGTCTTTTGTTAAGAGGTTACAAATGGGTTTAGAGATTAAACTAAAGTCCTTTATAAACCTCCTATAAAATCCAGCATGTCCCAAAAATGAGCGAATTTTTTAATGGTTTTTGGAGGGGGTAAATTTGTAATGACATCCACTTTGGCTTTATCAACTTCAATTCCTTGAGATGACACGACATGTCCCAGAACAATCCCAGAAGTAATCATGTAATGACATTTTTCCCAATTTAAAATAAGACCTTTTTCCTCGCATCTTTTTAAAACTTTTTCCAAATTTTAAGACAATTATCAAATGTATTCCCAAAGACAGTTAAATCATCCATGAAAATTTCCAAACAATTTTCAACCATGTCGCAAAAAATGCTTAACATACATCTTTGAAATGTTGCTGGGGCATTACATAATCCAAATGGCATCCTTCTAAATGCAAATGTTCCAAAAGAACATGTGAATGTAGTTTTATCTTGATCTTCGAGTGCAATGGGAATTTGATAATAACCTGAATATCCATCAAGAAAACAGTAGTATGGATGACATGCTACTCTTTCTAAAATTTGATCCAAAAATGGTAATGGAAAATGATCTTTTCTAGTGGCGTCATTTAATTTTCTATAATCAATACACATCCGCCAACTAGATGGGACTCGACTTGTTAACAATTCACCTTTTTCATTTTTTATCACTGTGATGCCAGATTTTTTCGGAACTACTTGTGTTGGGCTTACCCACTTACTATCGGAGGGTAGATAATCCCAACATCAAGTAGTTTGACAACTTCAGTTTTCACAACATTTTTCATGTGTGGATTTAATCTCCTTTGTAGTTGTTGAGATGTTTTTGCATTTTCTTCTAAGTGAATTTTGTGAGTGCAAATTAGTGGATTAATGCCCTTGAGATCTTTTAGTGTCCACCCAATTGCATTTTTATGTCTTTTAAGCATATCAACTAATTTACCTTCTTGGTCACTTTCTAGTTTGGAAGAAATTACCACCGGATATGTTTCATCTTCTCCAAGAAATGCATACTTCAATTCTTCTGGCAAGGGTTTTAACTCCAATATTGGTGGTTCGTCTTTGTTCTCATATTTTGCATCAAATTCTTTCTCTGATCCTGGTAACGAGTGATACCTGATAAAATCATCAAGATCAATTTCAATATTTTCTTTAACAGTTTCAATTGAAAAAATATCTAATTGATCACGAGT
Organism: Primulina eburnea; assembly: GCF_022965805.1. NCBI lineage: Eukaryota > Viridiplantae > Streptophyta > Magnoliopsida > Lamiales > Gesneriaceae > Primulina > Primulina eburnea. The sequence continues at coordinate 21,272,786 of NC_133107.1, forward strand.
ACTCCCTTCTTGAATGTTTTCTTCCACAAGAGTTTCAATAAGATTTTCATCTTCACTTTCATCTCCTTTGTCATGTGGTTGCTTACAAAGATTAAAAACATTGAGCTCCAAGGTCATGTTACCAAATGACAACTTCATTATTCCATTCCTGCAATTTATAAGAGCATTAGAAGTTGCTAAAAATGGACGACCCAGAATTACAGGAATTGCATTACAAGCTTCGATAGGTTGTGTATCTAAAACTATGAAATCGACAGGATATACAAAGTTATCAACTTGGACCAACACGTCTTCTACCATACCTCTTGGCACTTTAACAGATCTATCAGCAAGTAAAAGTGTTACCGAAGTAGATTTTAACTCGCCTAGATTGAGTTCTTGATAAACTGAATATGGAAGTAAATTAACACTAGATCCAAGATCAAGCAAAGCTTTTTTAATCTTTCGTTCTCCAATAATACATGAAATAGTAGGACAACCAGGGTCTTTGTATTTCAAAGTATTATTATTTTGAATGATTGCACTTACTTGTTCGGCTAAAAATGCATTTTTTTTCACATTCAATTTTCTTTTCACAGTGCACAAGTCTTTCAAAAATTTGGCATATGATGGTACCTGTTTTATTGCATCTAATAAAGAATATTAACTTTTACTTGTTTAAAAATATCATATATATCAGAATTCCAATTTGATTTTTTTGTATTTTTTAATGCATGAGAGAATGGTGGTGACACTGTCTGTTGAACCTCCTCTTCGGAAGTTATGGGTTCCACTTCCTTACCCTTTGAAGTTGATTTATCATCATCTTCACAAGGTTCAAGAATGTATTTTTCCACAACCTTACCACTTCGAAGGGTAAGAACAGATTTTACCGGATCCATCGGTTGAGTTCCAGAAGTTCCAGTTTGTGAATGATGATCCTTGGGATTAGGCAGAGGTTGTGAAGGAAATTTACCTTTTTCATGAACATTAAGTGCATATGCAAATTTAGCAAGAGTATCTTTCAAATCTGTCATGGTTTGAGCAGTTTGAGTATTGATAGACTCTTGCTTTGCAATGAAAGAATTCAATGTATCTTCCAAATTTCTTTTAGGTGGAGGAACATAAGGTGCATAATTTTGAAAATTTTGTTGATTTTAGAAATGTGGTTGTAAAAATTGTGCAGCATTATCATTCCTCCAACTAAAATTTGGATGATTTCGCCAACCTGGATTGTAATTTTGAGAAAATGGTTCAAAATTTGGCCTTTTGAAATTGTTCAAAACATTGGTTTGTTCATGGAGACATTCTTTAAAATAGGGCAAAGTGGGACAATCTTTTGTAAAATGATCACTTGTATCACATATGTGACACACAATTTCTTGAACAGATTTTAATTGACCATTCTTTTTCAATTCAAGTGCCTCAACTTTTCTTGCCAAAGAGGTAAATCTAGCTTGAAGATCATGTTCATCTTTGAGAGTGTACATAGCTCCACCAGATGTAGGAGATTGAATATTGTTTGATGGTTCAATTGTACCTATAGTATCCCAATTTTGAGCGTTTTCAGCTAATGAATCGAGATACTCAATTGCTTCGTTTGGATCTTTATCTTCAAATGTTCCATTACACATAAATTCAACCATTTGCCTATCTTTAGGTGTTAAGCCTTCATAAAATTGAGAAACAACTCTCCAAATTTCAAAACCAATGATGTGGACAAAGATTAAGCAATTCTTTGTATCTATCTCAACACTGATAAAAAGTTTCTCCTTGTTTTTGAGTGAAAGTGATGATTTGCCTTTTGAAAGAATTTGTTCTATGAGATGGAAAAAACTTTTTCAAAAATTGTTGTTGCAATTCATCCCAAGTTCGAATGGATCCCGATCTAAGATTTTGTAGTCAAGTTTTAGCTTTATCTTTTAAAGAAAAAGGAAAAAGCTTAAGTCGAATGATGTTCATGCTACAATTTAGATCATTATATGTGTTGCACACTTCTTCAAACTCTCGTAAATGCATGTATGTATTTTCAGAATCTAAGCCATGAAAGTTGGGTAAAAAGTTGGATAATACCAGGCTTAAAATTGAAATGAGATGCATCAGAGGGAAAAACTAGACATGAAGGTGTAGCTAGTACGTGTAGGATTCATGTGATCTCTTAGTGTTCTTCGTCTATCATGATCATGTTGAGATTGAATTTCATCTTCATTTCTTGGATGGGTTCTTCCGCCATGTTTTGTAAAAATAAAGGGTTGTTTCGAATGAGTTGAACACTAAGTGTACGTGACCAAATGCTCATGCAAATGCAAAAGAAAAAGAAAAAAAACACACAAAAGCAATAAAAATTCAAATACAGAAAAATAAACTATAAACAATATTAAATAGACTTGAAATTAAATTATACTTCCCCGGCAACGGCGCCAAAAACTTGTTGCGACTTTGATTGTTGCACTCCCAAGAGCAGGTTGTCCACAAGTAATATAATTCGGTGAGTCCGAATATCGTATCCACAGGGAAGCTAAGGTAATTACAAGTCCACTACAATGTCTTTTTGGTTTTGTTTTTGTTTTTGTTTCTTTTTAATTTTAATTGTTTGAATATTTAATGGGTAAATTTTAATTGTTCAAATTTTAATTTAAGTAGTTGAGATTAAAGGATCCACTCTTGGTATTTTAATAAAGTTAACATTAACGAACAATATTGAAATCCACTTAATAAAATGGTTCCAATATATTAAATAATCATATTTATATTATGTTATAAATTATTATCTCATAAATATATAATATATACCAAAACTTATAAATGTGGTCAAGTATTTATTGTGCTATATATATATATATATATATATATATATATATATATATATATATATATATATATATATATATATATTTGTAAACACTAAATCAAGGTTCTCACTTTAAATGGTTGGTAAAACCAAACTAACATTTAAACGGTACCAAGAAAATATTATTATGATATATTTATATATAGTAAATCAAGGAATCCAAGTTAAATGGTTGGTAAAACCAAACTAACATTTAAATGGTTTCAAGAATTTAATATTATAATATATTTATATATAATAAATCAAAGCATCTACTTTAAATGGTTGGTAATACCAAACTAACATTTAAATGGTTCCAAGAATTTAGTGTAACATATAGCAACAATAAATCAAAACTCCCACTTATAAGTAGGGTATAAAAATGCTTAAAGAAATAAATATAACATAAACAATAAATAATGATTAAATAATATAAAACATAGATTCTTACCTTTTAATAACCTTATTATCATGCCAAGAGTTTCACCTTATCATCTCAACTTTAGGAAGTTAGCTATTCATTATTCAAAGTGTAAAACTCTGAATATGAAATTAACATGCTAATTATATTTAAATGAAGAAATAAAGGAAAAATATAGAGAGAAATATTATGAACTCACAGGTTTGTTCATAGAATGAGGGATATCTCAATACATTACAATGCACCCCTATTTATAGCCAAATTTGGGGAGACAACCACAAATAAAATATTATTTTTTTACACATAAGTCTTCATTGGTGTTCCAAGAAATTAATATTATATTACACATCACTTTTGAAAATCTTCTTCTCCGAATTTGCTTCTTCACATAAAAAGAAACATGTGGATAATTGAGTTGTCTAGTTGTGGTATTTTTTTCAGAATATTTGACCAAGTAATTTGAGAGATATGTCAAAATACTAGAGCATGGTAAAACTGCCACTCCTTTGGTCACTTTCTTTGTTGCTTAATTTGATCCCAACTGTGAGAGGATTTTTATCTCATGCTTGTCAACAATATTGTAGATATTATAATCAACTTTCTACAGGTCTAAGAATCATCTTAATCCCATTTGCAACGCCAAGGTTATTCTTGTTTTATCGAACCTGTAAAAAATAGTAAAACTTATAATTACACACAACTTATATTTTATACAATTTATTATAAAACATGTAATATTTAAACATTTAATAAAACAAAAACTATATATTTATATTATAAAACATTTAATTAATGTACAATTTTTTATCTTTATCATTGATAACACCCAGTATCGCAGCATCATAGGCAGTCTTCTTTACTTAAGTGCAAGTCGGCCCGACATCATGTTTAGTGTATGTTTGTGTGTCAATTACCATGTTGATCCTAAAGTAACTCATTTAAAAGCTGTCAAAAGAATTTTGAGATATATAGCCGGGACAGTTAACTTAGGTTTGTGGTACATCAAACAAACAAACACAAATCTAGTGGGGTTTAGTGATGCTGACTGGGCTGGAAATATAGATGATAGGAAGAGTACCACTGGAGGATGTTTTTATCTAGGTAACAATTTGGTGTCATGGTATAGTAAAAAGCAAAATTGTGTATCTATGTCCACTGCTGAATCTGAATATGTTGCAGCTGCTAGCTGTTTTTCACAACTTTTGTGGATGAATCAAATGATTACAGATTATGGATTCAACAGTGACACCCTAGTAGTATACTGTGACAATTCAAGTGCAATTGATATTTCAAAAAATCCAGTACAACACTCTCGAACAAAACACATTGACATTAGACATCATTTTCTTCGAGATTTAGTTGAGCAGGGTATGATTCGAATGGAATTTGTTGGAACTGAGAACTAATCTGACTGATATTTTACAAAACCATTGGATTTTGAGAGATTTTCCAATCTTTTTTAGGAAGTCTCTCAGCTTGTGTGCACAATGATCACTCACGGATGTTGTCCTGGGTGTTACAACACCTGTGGACAACACTCAGCATGCATGTGCATGATATTTTTAGGATGCTAGTCATATTGCATTCATTCTGCTTTGTGTGAAGCCTGTACAAGTGAAGGATACTAAATGGTGTGCTCTCAGTTGAGAATCAAACTTTCTATCGCAATTTTCTAAAGTATGGAGTGTGCTCAATCTAAGTCATTAAGCTGTTGAGGATGTTCGTGTACCACATGATCTTGTCCAATGTAGAAAATGACTTAGAAAATTCTTGAGAAATAAGGTGAAAAATAGAAAAGAGGAGAAAAATTGAAAAAAAAAATTGTGTAGAAGAAAATGGAAAAAGCTACCTAGAGGAGTCCAATGAAGACCGTTTTTCTAGTGTGGGAGCTACCACTTTTAAGTTAAAATACAGATGGAAAAAGCTACCTAGAGGAGTCCTATGAAGACCGTTCTTCTAGAATGAGAGCTACCATGTCTGAATTAAAAATGTTCAAGAAAGTTTGAGTTCAACTTGTGAGTGTTGCCAACACCTAAGTACAGATTGATCACAGTTTGATCACATGCGTGTGTATTTCATTTTTGATCATATTTTAGGCATAAATTTAAGTCATTCATACAGCTCTTATGTGAATTCATCATGTCCAGTGGGCTATCAGTTTTTAATTCATGAAATACGAAGAAAACCCTAACCGACTTAATTTTGAAATTTCTTGATTTCTAACTGTTTGTGTAGTTAATTCGACGTGGTGTTTTGTCCTGTCTGATTTCTTAAAATAATGATGGCAATGTTTCAGAAAGTTACCGTTGGGTAAGAGTAAAAATTGAGTTGAAAAGGTTTTGAAGTTGCGGCTCAACAGAATGTTATCGTTGGAGGGTTGTGCTTAAATAATTAGGAATGGATGAAGAATAACTTTACTGTTTCGTACTTTCCCTCACATCCTAAAATTTCTCCTGCACTCACTACTCATGTTTTTTGCGTATAATATCTCTGTTCTTCTCGATTTTCTGTGTCCTTCAAACCGATCTACTTCTTTTGTTCTTGATTTCGCAGATGGCTGGCTTCGATCCTCACGACATTAGGAGTGAAATGGCTGCAAGCGTGGGTGGAAAATCACCTGACACAACACCCACAGCCGAAACCAATGTTGAGGGGATGGAAATTGTGGGTGTGTCAGAAGAACCAACTACTGCTAGAAATGATCGCTCTTGGTGAACCTGGGAACGAGATCAATGTCGAGAATCCACCGGACTTTGAAGTCTTGAATAAAGCTTTTCCCACTGCTCCTATGCGCCGAAGGTCAAAGAGACAAGCAGGGTTCGATCCTGACTTTGTTCCAACCAAGAAACCACGGGCATCTACCTCCTCAAATCTTCTGGACCCTGATTTCTCATCTGGAGACGACTCCAATGATGATGATTTTAAGTTGGTGGCTCGCTCCAAACCAAATGTTGCTACAAAGGAACCTGGTTCTACTTCTGGTATTCAAAAGCAAAACCCGATCACAGATACTCAAAATGTTGCAGAAGAAAGAGTTCCTGATGAGCATGTAGAAGATGAACAATCTCTGGCCGAGTTTCTTGCTCACCTTAAGGAAGAAAAGACTGCCAAGAAAAAAATTTCTAAGGATGATGAACCTGATTCAGAAATGATGAAAGATTTTGAGCAAAACCGACCTGGGGATTCTGATGATTCCTCTTCATCTTCTATGTTTGATTTTGAGTCTGAGGAACAAAATGATGCTGAATCTGAAGATTTCTCCTGCTTATTTTAAAGGCAACAGAAAGATCGATCTTCCTTGGCTGCATTCTAGTGTTGCTCCGGATGTTAGAAACACTGATGATACAATATCTGAACCTGTGCCTGAGACAGCTGAACAGCCACCTACAGATGTCCCTCTTATTGGTTATCTCACACTCTCTATATCCTACATTCAAGCTCAGATTGCCTATGGTCGACAACAGATTGAAAATGCCAAGAAGACCATTAAATATTATGAAAATCAAGTGGTTGACTATGAGCTTCTGCTGGGTGAAAGTGTCCATTCTGGACAAAAAATGGGAGTAGATATAACTGGAACCAGTGGAGCAAAAATGGCTGATGATGATGATGACGATGACAGTAATGAAGGATAATGAGATTTTGGTTTTTTTGTTAGTCTCTCTTGATGGTTCTAGTACTTTTTACTTTAGTTGTCCTTTTATTCTCACTGATCTTTGTTCCTCCTGATTAATGAACTGTTTCGGTGTTATTATCTGAATGTTGCAACATCTAACTTACAACACCTGTGTGAATTGTATTTTTCATCAGGGGAAGGCTTAACGGTAGAATTCAGGGGAAGTCAACTAAAGTTGGCTGAGTCAATGATTTGCTAATTCAGGGGGAGCTGAGCTGTACAACCATTTTTGGGTTTTTTTGTCCAGAAAGGTAAAAAAGGGGAGATTGAAAGGAATTTTATTCCTTGATATATTTTCTTTTTTGCATCTTTAATATTTTGCCTTTCTAGACATGAGAATAATCTTGTAATTAATGATAGGATCTCGTATAAATTCAATATGTGATATAAGACTATATTTGATATGACCAACAATATCTTTAAGATATGATATCCTAGTTTTAAAAGAGTTTGTTTTCTAATTTAAATTGCTTTCCATTGGCTACCATCCGGGAAAGGCTAATGTTGTCGCAGACGCTTTGAGCAGAAAAGTTACCATCATAGCTCAGTTATCAGCACAGAGATCCTCTTCAGTCTGAGATTCAGAAGTTTGGTCTAGAGATTTATTGAGAGGGCAGAGCTCCTAGACTGTCTAATCTGATAGTCAAATCTGGGTTGCTAGACCGTATCCGAGCAGGTCAGTCTTCAGATGAGCAGTTACAGAAATGGAGACTGAAAGACGATGCAAAGGGCAGTGTGCTGTACACAGTTTCAGACGGACATTGTGAGATGCAGAGGTAGAATGTGGGTGCCTAGTGTTGGTTCGATCAGACAGGATATTTTGACAGAGGCACACGCATCTCCGTATTCCATTCACCCAGGAGGTACCAAGATGTACAAAGACCTACAGTTATTGTATTGGTGGCCAGGGATGAAGCGAGACATCAGTAGATTCGTATCAGAATGTCTCACTTGTCAACAAGTAAAAGCTGAACATCAGAGGCCAGCAGGGTTGGTTAAGTCACTCCCCATTCCTGAGTGGAAGTGGGAGAACATTACTATGGATTTTGTGGTTGGGTTGCCGAGATCAGTCAGAGGATCGAATTCTATTTGGGTTATAGTGGACCGACTCACTAAATCAGCACATTTCCTACCGGTGAAGACGACTTTCTCCATGACGCAGTATGCGGAGCTTTACCTCAGAGAGATAGTTCGTTTACATGGATTTCCAGTTTCAATTGTGTCCGACAGGGACCCAAGGTTTACGTCGTCCTTCTGGAAGAGCTTACATGCAGCCATGGGGACAAAGTTGCTTTTCAGTACAGCTTTTCACCCGTAGACAGATGGCCAGTCTGAGCGAGTGATTCAGAATTTAGAGGATTTGCTGAGAGCGTGCATGATTGATTTTCAAGGAACTTGGGAGTCTAGACTACCTCTAGTGGAGTTCACATAAAACAACAGCTTCCAAGCATCTATTGGTATGGCTCCCTATGAGGCGTTGTACGGGAGGAAGTGCAGATCACCAGTTCATTGGGATGAAGTTGGTGAGAGAACAGAACTTGGTCCAAAGATAGTTCAACAGATTGCGGACGTGGTGGCCAAGATTCGTGACAGAATGAAGACCGCCCAAAGCCGTCAGAAGAGCTATGCAGATAAGAGGAGGAGAGATCTCGAGTTTGCCGTTGGTGACCACGTCTTTGTGAAGATAGCACCTATGAAGGGTGTTATGAGATTTGGAAAGAGAGGCAAACTGAGTCCGAGGTTCATTGGGCCGTTCGAGATTTTGGACAGAGTTGGGACACTAGCCTATCGTGTTGCCCTATCGCCGAATCTGGCCGGGGTGCACAATGTGTTCCATGTCTCGATGCTGAGGAAATATCTGGTGAATCCTTCGCATATTCTGAGTTATGGGCCGTTGCACCTGGCTCCAGACCTGTCTTATGAGGAGAAACCAGTCCAAATCCTAGACAGGCAAGAGCGTAGGCTTCGGAACAAAGTGACTAAGCTAGTCAAAGTTCGGGGCTAAACCAATCAGTGGAAGAGGCCACATGGGAGTTAGAGACAGATATGAGATTTCGCTACCCGGAGTTGTTCGGTAAGACTTAATTTCGAGGACGAAATTTTTATAAGTGGGGGAGGAACTGTAGTGCCCAAATTCAGTACACGTATAACCCATGCATTCATATAATTATTAGATCATTTAATTATTTTTAAATGAGTTTTAGCCATGCATAAGTTATGAAAATGCATTATTTTAAATTATTCACGTTCGTTGTGATACACGTTAAAATGTCTTTTTCAAGCTTCATGTTTTCAGGCGATAATTCGAGGCGGGATCGAGGAAGAGACCGACGACGATTGTGACAATTTAAAACATGGTATTTTATTCCAAGTTGAGGATGGGGCATTTTTAATAAGTTATTAAGTTTTAATATTTTAAAGCATTATTATGTATTTAGTGATTTAAGAGTTTAAAATTTTAAAAAATTGGTGTGAGATCTTTTAATTGGAGAGTTTTGAGTGAATTATTAAGTGTTAACCTTTGTAAGTAGTATTTTAAATAGTTAATTTAGCTAGAATCTCTCCTAATTAAAACACACACACACGTTACACACACTCACACACACTTACACGTTTTTACACACACTAAAACACACAACACACCCTACACATCTCATTTTCAGATTTAAAAGAAAGAAAAACCTAGGGTTCTAAGGTAGAAAGCAGCCGCCCCCTTCCCCTTACCTTTCCAGCAAATTTCGGTGGATTTTTATTGCAAGAAAATGGTGCCACGTTCGTCCCGGATCAAGCCTCGCTCCATCTCCGCTTCGGTGTCGTCGTTACGGTATCTTTAAATATCAAAATGCACGTATATTCTGTTCTTTCTGAATCGATCTTGTCATAGTATGCGTTGTGTATTTTTATGCGTGATAATTTATGTGTGACGTTCGTCGTTTGAGCGGAAAATGGTTTGAATGCGTTTGAAATACTTTTTAGATCTGAAATCCCGTAACTCACTGTTCTGTTGAAAACTGCAATTTTTCTGTCAAGATTTAGAGAAAACTTTCAACTAAAAAATTGTAGAACTTTTCGATGCCTTCGATTTGATATAAAATTCGAGATTTTTGGATCACAATTGAGTGAGTTATGATGTTTTTCGTGGGACTGCTCAAACTGCGTTTTCAGAAAAGTTATGATATTGATGTATCCTTGAAGTTTAATTGTTACAGGCTTCGTTGGGGATCGACGGGTGATCATTTCTGCATATAGGTACCTTGTTTATGTTATTTGGACGGTCACTAATGGTCCATTTTGGGTCGATAGGCACTAAGTTGAATCAAGAGTCGTAGGAAGTAACATTGTGTTGAATTTTGAGTTGTGTCGTTGTTGTTGATGGTTTGTTACTCTTGGGGTAATAATAATGTTTACTTGGGTTTGGTATAATGCCTTAGTGTTCTAGGAACGACTCATGGTGTCGTTTCATAGTCCGTGTAATCGAGTCTAGGATGTTCAGCAAAGCATGTACAGAATTTTCGTCAGTTCGCGATCACAGTGGGTACACGGACCCGTACACGGACCCTGACACGGGGTCCGTGCCTTTTTTTTCTTCTCGGCGACTTTTTCCAGTATCTACACGGACCCCTACACGGATGAGGGCACGGGGTCCGTGCCTTTGGGTTTCACTTAGTGTATTCTTCCAGTGCCTACACGGCTGTCCACCCGGACCCTGACACGGGGTCCGTGCCTTTGCTTCCTTTCGGTGTCTACTTCCAGAGTCTACATGGACCCCTACACGGATGTAGGTATGGGGTCCGTGTCCTTCGTTTTTCTTTGGGAAAAATAATTTAGTATGCTTTGAGGTTAGACGTCATGGTGTAGTGCAAGGATTATCAAGGTCGCGCCATAGGAAATTTTAGAATGTCCTAAGTAATGATTGAACTCGAGAGTAAGTATGATTTCTACGTTAAGTTATGCAAGTTAAGTATGCAAGTTCATATTAGTGTGTGCAAGCAACGGTCCCAGTCGAAGTCCAACGAATCCCTCAACGCCAAGTAAGTATGTATGACGTGCAAAGAAAATATTTTAAGTTTTTGAGGTATGCTAAATGTCTTGTGACCAAATTATGAATGGGTTTGGAAGTCGGTGAACGTGGCCGAGGACCTCTCCGCCCCGTTAAATTATGAACGGGTTAGATCGTGGTTGGAAAGCGTTAAATTATGAACGGGAACCAACCAGCCCGTTAAATTATGAACGGGGATCTCATGTATGCGGCAGTGGATACGTCCCTGTCAGCCCAGTACTGTGGTGTGTCTGATCAGGCGTTTATTATGCTATGGGTCACTTGCTTTGAAACATCCTCTACGAAAAATGATGTAGTCATGTATGTTTTAGTATGCTCAAGTATGCAGTTATGATTATGAAAGTTTCACGTGATGGCACGTCTATGTATGTATGCAAGTTCAAGTTATCATGCAAGCTCAAGTTTCAAGTTATGTACGTTCTATTTTTAAGATGCATGCGATTTTATTATGTAGTACTCGTTATCCAGTTTGTACGTGTTGAGTCTTTAGACTCACTAGACTTGATCGATGCAGGTTGTAGTGCCCAAATTTAGTACACGTAAAGCCTATGCATTTATTTAATTATTATTAAATCATTTATATATTAAGTGAGTTTTAGTCATGCATGATTTATTTAAATACACTATTTTAAATTAATTATGTTTATGTGATGCACGTTAAAATGTTTTTCGAGTTTCATGTTTCAGGCGATCATTCGAGGCGGGATTGAGGAAAAGACCCGGTGACGATTTTTGGCAATTTTTAATTATGGTATTTTATTTTAAGTTGAGGATGGGGCATTTTAATAAGTTATCAAGTTCTAATATTTTAAAGTATTACTATGTATTTAGTGAATTAAGAGTTTGAAACTTTTAAAATTGGTGTGTAATTATTTTAATTGTAGAGTTTGACTAAACTAGTGTGTGTAACTTTTAATTAGTATTTAATTTAGTTAATTTAGCACAAATTTCTCCTAATTAAAAACACACACACGTTACACACACTAAAACACACAACACACCCTACACATCTTATTTTCAGATTTTAAAAGAAAGAAATTCTAGGGTTCTTCTCCCCATAGCAGCAGCCCCTTCTCTATCCAATTCCAGCAAGGTTTTGTTGTATTTTATTCAAAGAAAACGGTGCCACGTTCGTCCCGGATCAAGCCTCGCTTCTTTCCCGCGTCGGTGTCGTCGTTACGGTACTTTTAAATATAAAAAAGGCACGTATAATCTGTTCTTTCTGCATCGATCATGTCATATTATGTGTTGAGTTGTTTTATGCGTAAAAATATGTGTGTGACGTTCGTCGTTTGAGCAGAAATTGATTCGGATCAGTTTTGAATGAAGTTTAGATCTGAAAACTCGTTTTTACTGTTCTCGTTTAAACTGTGAATTTTCGGTACATATTTTGAGAAAACTTTCAACTACAAAATTGTAGAACATTTTGATACCTTCGATTTGATATATGATTCGAAATTTTTGGACGAAAATTGAGTGAGTTATGGCGTTTTTCGTGGGACTGCTCAAACTGCGACTTTTATGAAAATATGTGTTCTTGAGTTTATTTGTTGCAGGCTTCATTGGGGATCGACGGGTGATCGCTGCTGCGTATAGGTACTTTGTTTATGATGTTGGAATGGTTATTATCAGGTGGTCTCGCGTCGTTAGGCACCGAGTTGGAGTAAGCGTCGTAGGAAGAAATTTGGGTCGAATTCCGAACTGTGTTGTTGATTGTAGATTGTCACTCTTGGGGTTAATTTTAATGTTCACTTGTGATTGTCGTATGCCTTAAAGTTCTAAGAAGTGTCTCGTGGTGTCTATTCGTAATCCGTTTGATCGAGTTTAGGTGTTAACCATTGCAGATTCTGAATTTTTCACGTAGTGGCACGTCCCGCAGGTACACGAACCTGGGGACGGACCCTGACACGGGGGCCGTGCCTTTGTTCTTCCGGAGTGTTTTTTTTTTCAGAGTCTGCACGGACCCTCACACGGACCCCCACACGGGGTCCGTGCCCTTTGTCCACCCGAAGTGCATTGTTCCAGAGTCTACCCGGACCCCCACCCGAACCTTGACACGGGGTCCGTGTCCACCCTTCTTTCCGAACCCTTTTACCCGAGTCTACACGGACCCCTACACGGATGTAGGCACGGGGTCCGTGTCCTTCACGTTTTGGGAAAAAAATATTATAACATGTTTGGGGTTTGATGTCTCGGTTTAGTGCAAGGGTTATCAAGGTCGTGTCACAGGAAATTTGAGAATGTCCTAAGTAATGATTGAACTTGAGAGTAAGTATGATTTCTACGTCTAAGTGATGCAAGTTAAGTATGCAATTTCATGTCAGTATGCGCAGCAACGGCCCCGATCGAAGTCCAGCGAATCCCTCAACACCAAGTAAGTATGTAGACGTGCAAGAAAGAAAATATTTTAAGTTTTGAGGTATGCTAAATGTCTTGTGACCAAATTGAATGGGTTTGGAAGTCGGTGAACGTGGCCGAGGACCTCTCCACCCCGTTAAATTATGAACGGGTTAGATCGTGGTTGGAAAGCGTTAAATTATGAACGGGGACCAACCAGCCCGTTAAATTATGAACGGGGATCTCATGTATGTGGCAGTGGATACGTCCTTGTCAGCCCAGTACTGTGGTTTGTCTGATCAGGCGTTTATTATGTATGAGTCACTTGCTTTGAAACATCCTCTAAGCAAAATGATGAAGTATGTACGTTCAAGTATGCAGCATGTTTATGAAAAGTTTAAGTTATGGAACGTCGAAGTATGTATGTATGTATGTTCAAGTTTTAATACGCAAGTCAAGTTTCAAGTTATGTATGTCATATTTTAAAGTTGCATGTGATTTTATTATGTAGTACTCGTTATTCCAGTTTATACGTGTTGAGTCCTTTAGACTCACTAGACTTGATCGATGCAGGTGAGTATGTTGATGAAGAGACAGGAGGTGGCGACCAAGGGGCAGGCTTGGACTGAGCGGCAGGCTAAACCCGAGGACCGCCCATGTTATTTTACGATTTTTATGCAAGTTTAAAATACTCTGATGTTATGTTTCATTTCAAGACTTTTGGAACGGCTGTTTCTTTTAGCAAATTTTGTTGGCGATGTCGATTTCAAATATTTATTTGATGGAGAATGTAGTGACGACCGTATTTGATTTCATTTCCGCATTCCTTTTAATTTAAAAGAAAATTTTTAATTTTTCCGCAAATTTTAAGTAGTAAGAGTACGGTTCGTTACAGTTGGTATCAGAGCCAGGTTCTTGCAAAGGGTTACGCCTACTGCCAGTCGCAAGAAGCTCTCGAAGTCACACCTCAAGTCTGTAAGTTTTAAGGTTTCAAAACTATATGCTATGTACTATGCATTAAGTCATGATTTCAGCATGTCTATGTTTTAAGTTCAATTTACGTGCATCTTATGATATTGATATTATTCATGCATGTTGGGGTTTACGTATTGGGTAATTGTTGAAACAGTATGCCTCCTAGACGTGTGATCAACCGGGAAGCCAGAGAGGAGGACAGAGAGCCTCGAGTTGAGGAGAGGGCCAATCCTCCGCCACCACCACCTCCAGACATGCAGGCACAGATGCTTGCAGGCATGACGCAGTTCTTCGCACAGTTTGCGGGGAACCAGGCTGCAGCAGTAGGTGCAGGGACAAGGCCCCAACCAGAGGCAGTATACGATAGGTTCAGGAGGATGAGTCCTAAGGAGTTTTCGGGTACCACTGACCCGATGATAGCTGAGGGATGGATCAAGTCCATCGAAGTAATTTTCGACTTTATGGAACTGGCAGATGCCGACAGGGTCCGTTGTGCCATCTTCTTATTGACTGGAGACGCCAGGTTATGGTGGGAGAGCGCATCAGTGGCAGTCAGTCTGCAAGTATTGCCATGGAATGGTTTCAAGGAGGTCTTTTACTCCAAGTACTTCACTGAGGAAGTACGATCCAGACTCACCAACGAGTTTATGACGCTGCGACAGGGAGACAGTAGCGTGGCAGAATTCGTGAGGAAGTTTGAGAGAGGGTGTCACTTCGTGCCCCTCATTGCGAATGATGTACAGGCAAAGTTGAGACATTTTCTGAATGGGTTGCGGCCGATCCTGCGCCGCGATGTGAGAGTAGCTGGCCTAATAGCTACGCAGTCGCAGTATCTAGAGCATTGGCTGCAGAGCAAGATCTGACAGATATCGAGATGGACAGGCAGGGCAAGAGGCCCTATCAGGCACCACCACAACACCCGCAGCAGCAGCATCAGAAGTCCCAGTTTAAGAGGCCATTTCAAGGGGCCGCCTGGGAAAAAGCCATATCCAGGACCGCCAAAGGGCAAGGGTCCAATTCAGCAGCAAGGGGCGCCTCAGAAGCCCGGTAACTTCCCAGTGTGCCAGAAGTGCAATTGCCAAGCATCTCGGACAGTGCCTATGGGGATCCGGGAAATGTTTTAAATGTGGGGCTACAGACCACATGCTTAAGGAGTGCCCACAGTGGAAACAGCCAACTCTGGGCAGAGTATTCGCTATGCATGCGCAGGAGGCGGATCCAGACACCACCCTACTGACTGGTAAACTTTTCTACCTAAGCTCAGTAATTATTTTGCCTTGCATGTGGAATTTTTACTTGGGATTATTAGTGTGCTATTAATATTTTGTGTGCCTAGGGTTATTGAGTTCTATTGTGCTTTAGGTTAATGATAGTATTTTTGGAGATATAAGTTGTGTTGTGCTAACGTCTCTCAGGAAACATTTTTATTAAGAGATTATCCACAACTGCACTGATAGACTCAGGAGCCACTCACTCCTTCATGTCGGAAACTTTTGCTAACCATTTGGACCTCAAGTCCATTGGCCTAGACGTGAATTTTTCAGTAACAGTCCCATCAGGGGAAGAGCTGTTAGCTACCAGTGTGGTCAGAGATATCGATCTAGAACTGCATGGCCACCTAGTGTATGCAGATTTAATCCTATTGCCAATGCCAGAATTCGACATCATATTGGGAATGGACTGGCTGACTAAGAACAGAGTTCTTATCGACTTTCAGAAGAGATCAGTACTAGTCAGACCATTGGGTATGGAGCAGTTTCTTTTTGAGCTAGACAGATGGAGAAGTTTCCCCCGCATGATTTCGTGCATGCAGGCGAGGAGACTGATTTCCAAGGGGTGCCAGGCCTTCTTGGCTAGTATTATTTCAGCACTGATGCGCCTACTCCATCTTTAGCTGAAGTGCCAGTAGTCAGTGAATTCTCAGACGTCTTCCCAGACGATGTTTCAGGTCTTCCACCAGAGAGAGAGGTGGAGTTTGCTATTGATCTCATGCCAGGCACAGTGCCAATCTCTAAGGCACCGTATCGATTAGCTCCAGCAGAAATGTTAGAACTCAAGCAACAGATTCAGGAGCTCTTAGACAAGGAGTTTATGCCGCCCGAGTTTTTCACCGTGGGGCGCACCAGTACTTTTTGTGAAAAAGAAAGACGGAAGCATGAGACTGTGCATCGATTACCGTGAGCTGAACAAGGTAACGATCAAGAATAAGTACCCGTTGCCTAGAATCGAAGATTTGTTTGATCAATTACAGGGAGCTACAGTGTTCTCTAAGATAGACATTAGCTCAGGGTACCATCAGCTGAAAGTGAAGGATGCAGACGTCCACAAGACAGCTTTCAGGACCCGGTATGGGCATTACGAATTCTTAGTGATGCCATTTGGATTGACTAATGCTCCAGCAATTTTCATGGATCTCATGAACCGAGTATTCCAGCCGTTCTTCGATCAGTTCGTCATAGTATTTATTGACGACATTCTTATTTACTCGAAGAGCCACGAGGAGCATAGCCAGCACTTGAGGACAGTTTTACAGACCTTGCAGAGGCGTAAGTTGTTTGCGAAGTTCAGTAAGTGTGAATTTTGGTTGGAGAAGGTAGCGTTTTTGGGGCATATTGTATCTAGCAGTGGAATTAAAGTGGATCCATCTAAGGTAGCAGTGGTTAGAGATTGGGTTGGACCTAAGAACGCATCAGAAATCCGCAGTTTTCTGGGTTTGGCCGGATACTACCGTAAGTTCATTCGAGGATTTTCATCTATAGCGGTGCCACTCACGTCACTCACCAAGAAGAATGCTAAATTCGTGTGGAGCGACGAATGCCAGAAGAGCTTCGATACCTTGAAGCAAGCTCTTATTTCAGCGCCAGTGCTAGCCATGCCGACAGGGCAAGGTGAGTTTGTGCTTTATACCGATGCATCTAAGCTCGGGTTAGGCGCAGTATTAATGCAGCAGGGTCGGGTCATAGCTTATGCTTCCAGACAGTTGAAAGTGCACGAGAAGAACTACCCGACGCACGATCTTGAGTTAGCCGCTGTTGTCTTCGCACTGAAGATTTGGAGACACTATCTATACGGCGAGAAATATCAGATTTTCACCGACCACAAGAGTCTCAAATATTTCTTCACGCAGAAAGAGTTGAATATGAGACAGCGACGGTGGTTAGAACTTGTGAAAGATTACGACTGCGAAATTAGCTACCATCCGGGAAAGGCTAATGTTGTCGCAGACGCTTTGAGCAGAAAGGTGGCAGTTGTAGCTCAGTTTTCAGTGCAGAAACCTCTTCAATCTGAGATTCAGAAGTTTGGTCTAGAGATTTATCGTGAGGGCAAAGCTCCTAGACTGTCTAATCTGACAGTCAAATCTGGGTTGCTAGACCGTATCCGAGCAGGTCAGTCTTCAGATGAGCAGTTACAGAAATGGAGACTGAAAGACGAAGCAAAGGGCAGTGTGTTGTACACAGTTTCAGACGGCATTGTGAGATGCAGAGGTAGAATGTGGGTGCCTAGTGTTGGTTCGATCAGACAGGATATTTTGACAGAGGCACACGCATCTCCGTATTCCATTCACCCAGGAGGTACCAAGATGTACAAAGACCTACAGTTATTGTATTGGTGGCCAGGGATGAAGCGAGACACCCGTAGATTCGTATCAGAATGTCTCACTTGCCAGCAAGTAAAAGTTGAACACCAGAGGCCAGCAGTATTGGTTAAGCCACTCCCCATCCCAGAGTGGAAATGGGAGAACATTACGATGGACTTCATCGTTGGATTGCCTAGATCAGTCAGAGGTTTTAATGCCATTTGGGTTATAGTGGACCGACTCACTAAATCAGCGCATTTTCTACCAGTGAAGATGACTTTCTCCATGACGCAGTATGCGGAGCTTTATATTCGGGAGATAGTCCGTTTGCACGGGTTCCCAGTTTCAATTGTATCCGACAGGGACCCGAGATTCACATCGTCCTTCTGGAAGAGTTTACATGCAGCCATGGGGACGAAGTTGCTTTTCAGTACAGCATTTCACCCGCAGACAGATGGCCAGTCTGAGCGAGTGATTCAGATTTTAGAGGATTTGCTGAGAGCCTGCATGATTGATTTTCAAGGAAGTTGGGAGTCTAAGCTACCTCTAGTGGAGTTCACATACAACAATAGCTTCCAATCATCAATTGGTATGGCTCTCTATGAGGCGTTGTATGGAAGGAAGTGCATATCACCAGTTCATTGGGATGAAGTTGGTGAGAGGGCAGAACTTGGTCCAGAAATAGTTCAGCAGACTTCAGACATAGTGGCCAAGATTCGTGACAGAATGAAGACCGCCCAAAGTCTCCAGAAGAGCTATGCTGATAAGAGGAGGAGAGATCAATTTGCCGTCGGTGATCAAGTATTCGTCAAAATAGCACCCATGAAGGGCGTTATGAGATTTGGAAAGAGAGGCAAATTGAGTCCGAGGTTTATTGGACCGTTCGAGATTTTAGACAGAGTTGGGACATTAGCTTATCGTGTAGCCCTTCCGCCGTATCTGGCCGGGGTACACAATGTGTTCCACGTCTCGATGCTAAGGAAGTACCTAGCCAATCCTTCGCATATCCTGAGTTATGAGCCGTTGCAACTTGCTTCAGACCTGTCTTATGAGGAGAGACCAGTCCAAATCCTATATAGACAGGAGCGCAGACTTCGGAACAAGACGACTAAGTTGGTCAAAGTTCAGTGGCTGAATCAATCAGTGGAGGAAGCCACTTGGGAGTCAGAGGCCGACATGAGACTTCGCTACCCGGAGTTGTTCGGTAAGACTTAATTTCGAGGACGAAATTTTTATAAGTGGGGGAGGAATTGTAGTGCCCAAATTTAGTACACGTAAAGCCCATGAATTTATTTAATTATTATTAAATCATTTATATTAATTTAAGTGGAGTTTTAGTCATGCATGATTTATTTAAATACACTATTTTAAATTAATTATGTTTATGTGATGCACGTTAAGATGTTTTTCGAGTTTAATGTTTCAGGCGATCATTCGAGACGGGATTGAGGAAAAGACCCGGTGACGATTTTTGGCAAATTTTAATTATGGTATTTTATTTTAAGTTGAGGATGGAGCATTTTAATAAGTTATCAAGTTCTAATATTTTAAAGTATTATTATGTATTTAGTGAATTAAAAGTTTGAAACTTTTAAAATTGGTGTGTAATTATTTTAATTGTAGAGTTTGACTAAACTAGTGTGTGTTACCTTTTAAATAGTATTTAATTGAGTTAATTTAGCACAAATTTCTCCTAATTAAAAACACACACACGTTACACACACTAAAACACACAACACACCCTACACATCTTATTTTCAGATTTTAAAAGAAAGAAATTCTAGGGTTCTTCTCCCCATAGCAGCCGCCCCTTCTCTATCAAATTCCAGCAAGGTTTTGTTGCATTTTATTCAAAGAAAACGGTGCCACGTTCGTCCCGGATCAAGCCTCGCTTCTTTCCCGCGTCGGTGTCGTCGTTACGGTACTTTTAAATATAAAAAAGGCACGTATAATCTGTTCTTTCTGCATCGATCATGTCATATTATGTGTTGCGTTGTTTTATGCGTAAAAATATGTGTGTGACGTTCGTCGTTTGAGCAGAAATTGATTCGGATCAGTTTTGAATGAATTTTAGATCTGAAAACTCGTTTTTACTTGTTCCCGTTTAAACTGTGAATTTTAGGTACATATTTTGAGAAAACATTCAACTAAAAAATTGTAGAACATTTCGATACCTTCGATTTGATATATGATTCGAAATTTTTGGACGAAAATTGAGTGAGTTATGGTGTTTTTCGTGGGACTGCTCAAACTGCGACTTTTATGAAAATATGTGTTCTTGAGTTTATTTGTTGCAGGCTTCATTGGGGATCGACGGGTGATCGCTGCTGCATATAGGTACTTTGTTTATGATGTTGGAATGGTTATTACCGGGTGGTCTCGCGTCGTTAGGCACCGAGTTGGAGTAAGCGTCGTAGGAAGAAAGTTGGGTCGAATTCCGAACTGTGTTGTTGATTGTAGATTGTCACTCTTGGGGTTATTTTTAATGTTCACTTGGGATTGTCATATGCCTTAAAGTTCTAAGAAGTGTCTCGTGGTGTCTATTCGTAATCCGTTTGATCGAGTTTAGGTGTTAAGCATTGCAGATTCTGAATTTTTCACGTAGTGGCACGTCCCGCAGATACACGGATCCGGGGACGGACCCTGACACGGGGTCCGTGCCTTTGTTCTTCCGGAGTGTTTTTTTTCAGAGTCTGCACGGACCCTCACACGGACCCCCACACGGGGTCCGTGCCCTTTGTCCACCCGAAGTGCATTGTTGCAGAGTCTACCCGGACCCCCACCCGGACCTTGACACGGGGTCCGTGTCCACCCTTGTTTCCAAACCCTTTTACCCGAGTCTACACGGACCCCTACACGGATGTAGACACGGGGTCCGTGTCCTTCACTTTTTGGGAAAAAAATATTATAACATGTTTGGGGTTTGATGTCTCGGTTTAGTGCAAGGGTTATCAAGGTCGTGTCACAGGAAATTTGAGAATGTCCTAAATAATGATTGAACTTGAGAGTAAGTATGATTTCTACGTCTAAGTGATGCAAGTTAAGTATGCAATTTCATGTCAGTATGCGCAGCAACGGCCCCGATCGAAGTCCAGCGAATCCCTCAACACCAAGTTAGTATGTAGACGTGCAAGAAAGAAAATATTTTAAGTTTTGAGGTATGCTAAATGTCTTGTGACCAAATTGAATGGGTTTGGAAGTCGGTGAACGTGGCCGAGGACCTCTCCACCCCGTTAAATTATGAACGGGTTAGAACGTGGTTGGAAAGCGTTAAATTATGAACGGGGATCTCATGTATGTGGTAGTGGATACGTCCCTGTCAGCCCAGTACTGTGGTTTGTCTGATCAGGCGTTTATTATGTATGGGTCACTTGCTTTGAAACATCCTCTAAGCAAAATGATTAAGTATGTACGTTCAAGTATGCAGCATGTTTATGAAAAGTTTAAGTTATGGCACGTCGAAGTATGTATGTATGTATGTTCAAGTTTTAATACGCAAGTCAAGTTTCAAGTTTCAAGTTATGTATGTCATGTTTTAAAGTTGCATGTGATTTTATTATGTAGTACACGTTATTCCAGTTTATACGTGTTGAGTCCTTTAGACTCACTAGACTTGATCGATGCAGGTGAGTATGTTGATGAAGAGACAGGAGGTGGCGACCAAGGGGCAGGCTTGGACTAAGCGGCAGGCTAAACCCGAGGACCGCCCATGTTATTTTACGATTTTTATGCAAGTTTAAAATACTCTGATGTTATGTTTCATTTCAAGACTTTTGGAACGGGTGTTTCTTTTAGCAAATTTTGTTGGCGATGTCGATTTCAAATATTTATTTGATGGAGAATATAGTGACGACCGTATTTGATTTCATTTCCGCATTCCTTTTAATTTAAAAGAAAATTTTTAATTTTTCCGCAAATTTTAAGTAGTAAGAGTACGGTTCGTTACACATGTGACTATGTTGATGAGGAGACGGGAGGTGGCGACCAAGGGGCAGGCTTGGACTGAGTGGGAGGCTAGACCCGAGGACCGCCTACTTTATCTTAAGATTTTAAGCATGAAAACATTTACACTCTGATTTTATGATTTGAATGTTAGATATTATGAGGCAGCTTTTCTTTTAGCAAATTTTAGTGGGCGATATTGATTTCAAATATTATTTTGATGAATTATTAGTGACGACCGTATGGATGTTTATATTTAAGAAATTTTTAATTTTTCCGCAAATTTTAAGTATGAAAAGTACGGTTCGTTACAAAGAGCTTCATCAGTTTTCTTAGGTTCCAGTTGGGAAACAAAAGCTGAATGGATAAATAAGTTTGGCATTTGATTTCGAGTTCTTACTGGATCTGATGGATTTCCTATTACTAGTTCAGGTGGATGTGATTTTTTCCATCTGTACTCAGTATTTGTTGTCTCAGCAATTTCTTCAGTTGTTAACTGAACACAATTTTATGCTTCAGTTGGTGCTTCGTCAACTGGTATTTGAGTGTTACCATTATGCTCTGTTAACTGATCATCTCTGACGACTTCCTGTGCATCTGATTGATCCAGTACTTCTGGTTCAGGTGTTTGAGATATGTTTTGATTATTGTGACATTCCTTTGTGTCATCATCTTCCAGACTGATATCTGTAAATCGATCAACTAGCTCAACTTGATCAGTTGGCTTATTAGTTAGTTCAGTTTCATCGAAATCAACATGAGCTAATTCTTCAACATTTAAGGTTTTCTTGTTGAAGACTCTGTAAGCTATACTAACTGATGAGTATCCAAGAAATATTCCCTCAGCAGATTTAGCATCAAATGCTTTTAAATAATTTTTACCATTATCAAGGATAAAACATCTGCACCCGAATATTTTGAAATAAGTGATTATACTTTTTCTTCCATGCCAGATCTCATATGGTGTTTTCATATGATTCTTATTAATCATTGATCTGTTCTGAGTACAACACGCAGTGTTCACTGCTTCTGCCCAAAATCTTTGAGAAATACCAGAATCAGCAAGCATTGTTCTAGCAGCTTCTTTAAGGGTCCGATTTCTTCTCTCAGCTACAGCATTTTGCCGAGGAGTTCTAGCTGCTGAGAGCTCATGCTTGATTCGAGCATTTTCTAGAAAATTTGAAAGAGTTTGATTGATAAATTCAGTTCCTCGATCTGATCTGATTCGATCAATTCCAACTGATTTTTCATTTAAAAGTCTTTTGAAACGCTTGATCAGTTGTGCAGCAGTTTGGTCTTTTGATCTGAGAAAGATAACCCAAGTAAATCTTGAAAAATCATCAACAATTACCAAGGTGTATTTCATTCCCCCTAAAATCATGACTGGTATAGGACCAAAGAGATCCATGTGCAATAGTTCTAAGCATCGGGATGAAGATTTACAGCCCTTGTTTTTAAAAGACGATTTTACTTGTTTTCCAAACTGACATGCTGAGCAAAGTTTTTCTTTTGAAAATTCTATTTTGGGCAAATTAGTTACAAGTTCATGTTTACTCAGATATGAAATGGATTTAAAATTTAAGTGACTTAGTCTCTTGTGCCACAACCAGTTTTTAGATGATTTGGAAGCAATAAAACAAACTGGTGCATTAGTTTGATCATTCCAACTGACTTTATATGTGTTTCCACAACGTTTGCCAGTTAGTATGATTTCATTAGTTGGATTTTTAACTGAGCATGAGTTTTTGTCAAAATGTACTGAAAATTCACTGTCGCATAATTGACTGATGCTGATCAAGTTATACTTCAGGTTTTCTACTAATAGAACATCTTTAAAAGTAAAATTACCATGGATAAGCTTACCCTTACCCATAGTTCTACATTTGGAATTGTCCCCGAAACTGACATTTAGACCACTGTATTTGATCAGTTGAGATAGCACACTTGCATCTCCTGTCATATGTCGCGAGCATCCACTATCCAAATACCATATTGAGTTCTTGTTTGTACCAATTACCTGCAGTCACACACATAATATAATTTGGTACCCATATCTATTTGGGTCCTGAACTGATTAGTCCCTTAGGAACCCATACTTGGATTAGTCTAACAGACTTTCCAGTAGCTGTATTCCAAATAGTTTTTCTCGGCTTTTGTGTGCTTGTGTAGTGTACGGATGATACAATATGAGTTTTAGCTTTATTCAACTGATTGTTCAGTCTATATCTCTTCTGAACTGGCTTGCAGTTATAATAATTGGAATAGCCATTCGAATAGTTTTTGTAAAAGCTTTTTGGTGACTGACTGCATGAATCAGTTACCCCTTTTGGGCTATAACCAATACCATATCTTTTGCCCTTGTTCATACTTTCAGTTGGCTTTTCAACCAGTTTACTTGGCTCTGATTGTTCTTGTACCATAACTGATTTGACAAAGTGAATGTATTTCCCTTTGCTCATATTCAGTTTTGGTTGAGTATCATTGGTTCACATTTCATCTTGGTTACAGAACCCCAAACCAGTTTTATCAGTTACTGATTTTTGGGAGTTCTGTATATCAGTCAATGCAATAGATGATTTGTTCCATGACTGAATAAGCTCAGTCTGTTTTGTGTTCTCAAGCATCAACTTCTGTATTAATGACTGATTTTTGTTTCTTTCTGCTTTTAGCTTAGCAATTTCCCTTTTTAGACTCAACCCTTCAACTGATTCATCAGTTTTTGTTTTATTGTCTGTGGGATCAGTTTGCTTTGCTTTGAGTTTTCCAAATGATGATGCAAGTTTCTGATACTCATCTACCATGTCATGTAATGTGAAAATGATTTCTTCTCATGTAAAATCAGTTGAAATGAAATCAAATACCTGTTGGCTAGATGACTCTTCTGCTGCATCATTAGCCATCAAGCACTTTACTTCCTCATCATCACTAGAACTGCATGAGCTTTCTGGTCATGTTTCTTTCTGAAGAACTTTTTATCTTCCTTGGGTCTACTTTCGTGTTCATATGATTTGTTTCTTCTATCAATTGAGCCTTGAATATCTTTCTTAGGTTTATGACAATCAGCAATAAAGTGGCCTGATTTGCCACAGTTGTAGCATGCATTTGATTCATCCTTGGAGTTGTTTCTATGATATGGTTTCTGGAAGTTCCCTTGGTTCTTTCTCATGAACCTTCTAAATTTTTTGATAAACAATGACATAGCATCGTTACTCAACTGATCAGCAGTTTTTTCAACTGAACTGATTTGTTCAGTTCTGACAGCGGCTAGAGCAGTTGTGGCTGCAGAAGTAGATGGTTCTCCTTCTCTGGTCTGCAGCTCAAATTCATAGGATTTAAAATCAGCAAATAGATCATGGAGTTCGATTTGGTTCAGATCTTTGGACTCCCTCATTATCATGGTCTTGACATCCCGTTCTTTGGGAAGACCTCTCATTACCTTTAGTGCAATTTCTTTGTTGGTATACACTTTTCCAAGTGCATTTAGCTCATTGATGATACTACTTACTCTTTCCTCATACTCGTGCATCGATTCTCCTGCTTTCATTTTGATTTTATCAAACTTTTGCACAGCAACAGAAAATTTATTTTCTTTGGTTTGATCATTTCCTTCACACAGCTGGATCAGCTTCCCAAATTTCTTTGACTGTTTTACACATCTTTATTTTGCTGAAAGTTACTTTGTCCAGCATTTTGTACACAATGTCTTTAGCCACATTGTCAAGATTTGCTTTTCTTTTGTCTTCAGTTGTCCATTCATCTCTGGGCTTTTCTATTCTTTGTGGTGCCCCTTCTGTGATGGCAACTGCTGTATTTGCTTTTAGAATCTTCATGGGTCCATCAGTTATGACATACCACATGTCAACATCTTGTGCTGCTAAATGAGCTTGCATTCTAATTTTCCAATCATCGAATTCTTCTCTGGAGAACATAGGAATTTTTTGAATGAAATCATGCTAGCAAGTATATATATCAAAAGTATTCAAGAACAAGATTCACCTGCTCTTATACCACTTTTTAGGATCGTTAACGTATCAAGAGTGTTTAGAAGGGGGGGAGGAGGTTGAATAAACACTCTCAATTAAAATTTATCTTTTCAAATTTTGAGTTCAGTTTGGTGACAAACTGATTCTCGGAATCTTGTTAATCAATATCAATCAGTTAAACTGAATCAGTTGCGGAAGGTAACTGACCGAAAGATAGAATACAAAAGTAAAATGCGCAAAGGTTGTTTCTGGATGTTTGGAGATTTCAATTACTCCTACGTCACCCCTTCTATCACAAGGATAGGATATCCACTAAAAGACTTTAATCAAATACAATAATTGTACTGACCCACTTCAGCTTGGACTTAACACTGCCAAAAACTTAAACTCTTAGTATAACAGAATGATCTCAGTGCTTAACTAATCTTAGCACTATCGAATTTCAACGATTGTTACAACTTGCTTGTAAGCTCAAATTGTAGCCTTAACTGCTACCAATAAATCAAGTAAGGGGTGAACTGAGATTTTGACAGAATGACAGCAAGCTTTTGAATAGTAATCACTTCGTTGTATTCTTCAGCTGTTCTTCCGTCATATTTATGAACTTCCAACGGTAACTTGAGATGAATTTGAATCTTTGTATCCGTCGAATTCTTCTTGATTATTCCTTGGGCATTGTTTACATCATTTATTGTGATGCGGCGTCTTAATTGCTTTCGCCGAAATGCGTTGTTACAAGCTGTATTGATTGAAGTGCGTCGTTCCACATTCAGTTGCAATCTGCTATGTTCTTTCCCGAAGCATGTTCAGTTGAGGATTGCTTGCAAACTGATTGAATATATCAACTGATCAGTTTCGAACTGATCAGTCAGTTGTTTTCAGTTATTAAGTCCAGTTTCTGAGTTTGCTCGATCAGTTGGTTCGTATTTACAGTTGGTTGATTAGTTTGTCAAACTCCAGAATTTAGTTTCCAACATCTTCACTTTCATCTCTTTTGTCATGTGGTTGCTTACAAAGATTAAAAACATTGAGCTCCAAGGTCATGTTACCAAATGACAACTTCATTATTCCATTCCTGCAATTTATAAAGGCATTCGAAGTTGCTAAAAATGGACGACCCAAAATTACAGGAATTGCATAACAAGTTTCGATAGGTTGTGTATCTAAAACTATGAAATCGACAGGATATACAAAGTTATCAACTTGGACCAATACGTCTTCTACCATACCTCTTGGCACTTTAACAGATCTATCGGCAAGTAAAAGTGTTACCGAAGTAGATTTTAACTCGCCTAGATTGAGTTCTTGATAAACTGAATATGGAAGTAAATTCACACTAGCTCCAAGATCAAGCAAGGCTTTTTTAATCTTTCTTTCTCCAATAATACATGAAATAGTAGGACAACCAGGGTCTTTTTATTCAAAGTATTATTATTTTGAATTATTGCACTTACTTGTTTGGCTAAAAATGCTTTCTTTTTCACATTCAATTTTCTTTCCACAGTGCACAAGTCTTTCAAAAATTTGGCATATGATGGTACCTGTTTTATTGCATCTAATAAAGGAATATTAACTTTTACTTGTTTAAAAATATCATATATATCAGAATTCAAATTTGATTTTTTTGTATTTTTCAATGCATGAGAGAATGGTGGTGACAGTGTCTGTTGAACCTCCTCTTCGCAAGTTATGGGTTCCACTTCATTACCCTTTGGAGTTGATTTATCATCATCTTCACAAGGTTCAAGAATTGATTTTTCCACAACCTTACCACTTAGAAGGGTAATAACAGATTTTACCTGATCCATCGGTTGAGTTCCAGAAGTTCAAGTTTGTGAATGATGATCCTTGGGATTAGGCAGAGGTTGTGAAGGAAATTTACCTCTTTCATGAACATTAAGTGTAGATGCAAATTTAGCAAGAGTATCTTTCAAATCTAACATGGTTAGAGGAGTTTGAGTATTGATAGACTCTTGCTTTGCAATGAAAGAATTCAATGTATCTTCCATATTTCTTTTAGGTGGAGGAACATAAGGTGCATAATTTTGAAAATTTTGTTTATTTTGGAAATGTGGTTGTGAAAATTGTGCAGCATTATCATTCCTCCAACTAAAATTTGGATGATTTAATGAACACTTGTATCACAGATGTGACACGCAATTTCTTGAACAGATTTTAATTGACCATTCTTTTTCAATTCAAGTGCCTCAACTTTTCTTGCCAAAGAGGTAAATCTAGCTTGAAGATCATGTTCATCTTTGAGAGTGTAGATACCTCCACCAGATGTAGGAGATTGAATCTTGTTTGATGGTTCGATTGTACCAATAGTGTCCCAATTTCGAGCATTTTCAGCTAATGAATCGAGATACTCAATTGCCTCGTTTGGATCTTTATCTTCAAATGTTCCATTACACATAAATTCAACCATTTGCCTATCTTTAGGTGTTAAGCCTTCATAAAATTGAGAAACAACTCTCCAAATTTCAAAACCATGATGAGGACAAAGATTAAGCAATTCTTTGTATCTATCCCAACACCGATAAAAGGTTTCTCCTTGTTTTTGAGTGAAAGTGATGATTTGTCTTTTGAAAGAATTTGTTCTATGAGATGGAAAAAACTTTTTCAAAAATTGTTGTTGCAATTCATCCCAAGTTCGAATGGATCCTGATCTAAGATTTGTAGCCAAGTTTTAGCTTTATCTTTTAAAGAAAAAGGAAAAAGCTTAAGTCGAATGATGTTCATGCTACAATTTAGATCATTATATGTGTTGCACACTTTTTCAAACTCTCGTAAATGCATGTATGGATTTTCAGAATCTAAGCCATGAAAATTGGGTAAAAGTTGGATAATACCAGGCTTAAAATTGAAATGAGATGCATCAGGGGAAAAACTAGACATGAAGGTACACTAGTACGTGTAGGATTCATGTGATATCTAAGTGTTCTTCGTCTATCATGATCATGTTGAGAATGAATTTCATCTTCATTTTCTTGGATGGGTTCTTCCGCCATGTTTTGTAAAAATAAAGGGTTATTTCGAATGAGTCGACCACTAAGTGTAAGTGACCAAATGCTCATGCAAATGCAAATGCAAAAGAATAAAAACACACAAAAATAATAAAAATTCAAATAAAGAAAAATAAACTATAAACAAAATTAAATAGACTTGAAATTAAATTATACTTCCCCGGTAACGGCGCCAAAAACTTGTTGTGACTTTGATTGTTGCACTCCCAAGAACAGGTTGTCCACAGGTAGTATAATTCGATTAGTTCGAATATCGTATCCACAAGGAAGCTAAGGTAATTACAAGTCCACTACAATGTCTTTTTATTTATTTTTTTCTTTTAGTTGTTTGAATCTTTAATTGGTAATTTTAATTGTTCAAATTTTAATTTAAGTAGTCGAGATTAAAAGATCCACTCTTGGTATTTTAATAAAGTTAACATTAACGAACATTATTGAAATCCACTTAATAAAATGGTTCCAATATATTAAATAATCATATTTATATTATGTTATATATTATTATCTTATAAGTATATAATATATACCAAAACTTATAAATTTTGTCAAGTATTTATTGTGCTATATATATATTTGTAAACACTAAATCAAGGTTCCCACTTTAAATGGTTGGTAAAACCAAACTACCATTTAAATGGTACCAAAAAATTAATATTATGATGTATTTATATATAGTAAATCAAGGTTCCCACTTTAAATGCCTGTACGTTTTGTGGAGACTGATTGAATAGACGAATCATGTCCAGAGACAGTTTTAATGAGGTCTGAATGACCAATCAAAATGCTTGCGTGACTTGAGACAACATTTTGTCTGAACAAGCTGGTTTTGACATGCAATTTGTCCAAAGATTCTGCCGTTCGAGTGACTTACTTTGAGATGCAGTCACGGAAGAATCTGGTGGCACTAACCTCACAAGCACGTTCAAAAGACAACTGTATAACAATCTCGGATAGACTGTCAAGATTTATCCTCAGAATATCTATCTAGAATTCAAGATCAAACGGTACTTCTGAAGGGAAAGGTGTTCCTTCGAGCATACGCTGTCTGATTGCTTCAATTTGAGCATTACGAGCAGGAAATTTTGAGGGAGGGAGAATCAAGACAGTAAAAGGAGCATCTTCTGTTTGAGCAGTAGAAGGGGCAGTAGTCTGTTCTGCAGAAGTGCCTCCAGCAGTAATTGGTTCAGTAGTTGTACTTTCTTCTTGTTGGGCAGCTTCCGTGGCTTCCAGTTGCTCACCGGTTGGAATAGATTCAGATTGAACATTTAGAATAGCTTCCATTGCTGCTTGATGTATAGCAGAGAAAACCTCCAAGTTCGGTAGTGATTGGACTGCTTTTAATTCTGCCAAGGGTTGGTCTACTGGTCGAGCTTCTGGTTGGACCACATCATCAGCTTGAACTACTTTTGGAGCAGTAGAGACAGTAAGAACGATAGATTGAATGACTTCATCCACTGAAGCCAATTCTCGAACAGAGAGAAGTTATGATAATTGACTAGGCTGCTTCGGAGATGCAGGAGTACTGGAAACCTTAGCTTCTGATGGAGCTATAGTCCTTTCCTCAACTAGATTAGTCTGAGTAAAGTTTGGAATGTAGCCTACTGAATACTGTACAGGCTCTCCAAATGCCTGTTCTTGAGCAAGATGTTTCTAGTTCATTACTCACATTCGGACAGTAAAAATATGGATCACATTCTGATCCCGAGCAGCGGTGGGAATCATAGCGTCAGAATTAGACTGAAGAGTCTTTAAAACTGATTCCAGCTCCTGTCGTTTCAGTTGCTCAAGAATGAAACTCAGTCATCTCATTGCTTCAATCACATTTTCAGTCTTGGCAAGATCAAACGCCTTCTTTTCATTCTTTACCATATGCACCGGGTGTTCTGAAAAATGTGATTGGATGGAAAACTCGAACCTTATGCTAATCATCAAAGAAATATATGTCTTCACTGGCAGATTTCTCAATTTCCTCCAAGTGAAGATCAACAGCAGTATGAACAGATGATTTGGCGCCAAGTGATAGGACTCGTTTTTACGTGTTTTTAGTGTTGTTTTCGAGTCGCATTCATGCATCACATTAGTTTGTTTTAGTTTAATTTAGCATTTTTCTATCATTATTTAGCATATGGCTGATCTCGTGTATTTTGTGGTTGTTTTGTAGGAATTGGACCGAAAAGTGGGATTTTATTTGGCAAAGCAGCGAAGAGATCTCGCTAGACCGCCCCAGCGAGCATTTTAATTTGGTCGAGCAGTTGTTGCGCGAGTGTCTCGCTAGGGCGGTCAAAAGTGACCGCCCCAGCGAGAATGTTGGTCTAGCCGAGGAGTTTCTGCGTGAACCTCTCGCTAGGGCGGTCCAAAGTGACCGCCCCAGCGAGACCATGGACATTGCCGATGATTTTAATTCGAGAACCACTCGCCCCAGCGGTCAAAAGTAATCGCCCTAGCGAGCTGCGAGATTTGAAAAGATATGTTTCCTTTTTTTTGGACTCTATTCTACACCATAGACCTAATACACGAGAGAGGCGGCGTTTTGGGCGATTTTTCATCACTTTCATCAGATTTTCTTGGAGAAAATGCGAGGAGCAAAGGAGATTTCGAAGACCTCGAGATTTCCACGCGTGGTGGCCGTCATCCGTCGTCATCTTTAGTATTTTCATTATTCAGTTTTTATTTCTCAGATTGTTGTTGGTTTTTATTATGAATTTTAGTGGCTAAACTCTAGATTTGTTGGGATTTGAGGGGATCCTACCCCGTACTCGTTGTTCAACATTATTGCTCGACGTTTCTATGAGTGATTTGTTTATGCTTTTGTGCTTTATTATTTCAATTGAAGTCTAGCTAACTTCCTTTGATTATTTCATGTTGTTGATGATTTCGATAGAATAATTGACAATAGGATCGAATAGTATAGACCACGGATTTACAATTTTAGTAGATATACGGAATTGAATACGTGTCGATAGTGATAATTTACCCGGATGAAAGCTAGTGGATTCCATAGAACGTAATGCAATCGTGAACTGTTAAATAATTGAGGATACTTGATTACTGCATATTTATGATTAGTATTAATATAGCTCGACAGAGTATATTAATTAGTCTAGGGAATTCCGTCGAATGCACGAGTAAAAGTCGAGTATAATTATTTGAACACGAGCGGTAGGTGAACTGATAATTCCCAACAAATTCGTTTCTCATTTGATTTTAATCCAATTTAATCATTGATTTCTTGATTGCTTTTTCTTGCACTTTAATTATTTAGTTATTAAATTCACTTTAGTTTAATCACCAACTCAATCTATCGTTGCTAAAGAAATTTACTTGGAAATAAAGATATTGTAACGCAGTCCTTGTGGAACGATACTCGTATTCACTTACGTTTATTATAACTTGACTATCGTGCACTTGCGATATTTAAATCGAGCTTTTAATTATACAACAAATTTTGGGACTATTCACTGTGCAAGTTTTGATCGATCAAGTTTTTGGCGCCGTTGCCGGGGACTGTTGATTCACAATTTTTATTTCTCGTTTAAATTCTTTAGTATTATTTATTTTATTTTTATTTGATACTCTCATTGTGTTGCAGATCTCTCTTGCGGTGCATGCGAAGATCACTCGAATTTAAGCTTGAGCTTTTTGACCTCGAGATTGAACGCACAGCTAGACGTCGAAGACAACAACAAAGACTCAAAGAACAGATGGAAAGACACGAGCAAGAACGTGGAGAGGAACAGTGTGAAAATAGACAAGTTGAGATACCACGTCGCATTCCAATGTTGGATTATGCACAGCCGTCTCTTGATGGAGCACGTCCAAGCATCGTAAGACCAGTCATCCGAGCTAATCAGTTTGAGATCAAGCCAGCTATCATCCAGATGATTCAGAACACTGTTCAATTTGGGGGAAGTGCACTTGACGACCCTAATTCTCATATAGCTGACTTTCCTGAAATTTGTGATACTTTTAAGTTTAATGGCGTGTCTGATGATGCTGTTCGTTTGTGCTTATTTCCATTTTCACTGAAAGATAAAGCTAAGTCGTGGTTAAACTGTTTGCCTGTAGGGTCTATCACTACATGGGAGGATATGGCAAAGACATTCCTGATCAAGTACTTTCCTCCGTCGAAGACTATGAAGCTTAGAGCCGACATTACTACGTTTGCTCAATATGAGAACGAGTCACTTTACGAGGCATGGGAGCGCTACAAGGACTTGTTGAGGAGATGTCCACACCATGAGCTACCGCTTGGGTTAGTTGTTCAAACTTTCTACTATGGTCTGATTACTCCTAACCGTACTATGATAGATGCTGCTGCATGTGGTAACTTACTGAGAAAGACGGCTGAGGAAGGATATGAGTTATTGGAGGAGATGGCTGCGAGTAGCTATCATCCTCAGTCTGATAGGCAGAGACGAGGTGCTGGAGTTCATCAAGTTAATGATTTGTCTGCGGTTTCAGCACAGTTAGAGACTTTGAGTAGAAAGATTGATGGGATGAGCATGAGTGGGTCGGCTATGCGTCTGCAAGAAATTTTCTGTGATAAGTGTGGGGGTGAGCATGACGTGCAGGATTGCCAAGATGGCAATCCATTTTATGTGCCTGAGGGAGCACCGGTGAAACAAGTGGGATTCCAGAACCGTCCTAGAAATGACCCTTATTCGAATACATACAATCCGGGATGGAGGAATCACCCAAACTTTTCGTGGGGAGGCAAAAACAGCCAAAATCGCCAACAAAGAGGTCCACCATATGGGATGCACCAAGGATTCAAACCAGAGCCGCCTCGGGAGGAGAAGTCCAATTTAGAGCAAATGATGACTAAATTTATTTCTGCAACAGAGACGAGATTTCAGAATCAAGATGCATCCATAAAGGGGTTAGAGAATCAAATTGGACAATTGGCAAAGTTGATTTCTAATAGGGAGCAAGGAGCTTTGCCAAGCAACACGGAAACTAACCCAAGAGAGCATGTGAAGGCTGTGGAATTGCGGAGTGGAAAAGCACTCGAGTCTCATGAGGAAAAGACCAAGCATGGCGAGGATGAGGTAGAAACTCGAGGAGGTAAGTCTTCTAACTCTACATCTACACCTATTGCACAAAATAAAATTGTTATCCCTCCACCTTTTCCTGTAGCGATGAAGAAAGCTAAATTAGATGCACGATTTGGTAAATTTCTTGAGGTATTTAAAAAATTGCATATTAACATTCTTTTTGCTGATGCCTTATTGAATATGCCAAGTTATGCAAAATTCTTGAAAGATATCTTAGCAAATAAGCGGAAGCTAGAAGATCATATGACGGTGAATTTGACTGAAAATTGCTCCGCTTTAGTTCAAAACAAGATGCCTCCAAAGCAAAAAGATCCAGGGAGTTTCTCTATACCTTGCATTATTGGTGATATTAATTTTCATAAAGCTCTATGTGATCTTGGTGCGAGTATTAACCTGATGCCTTTTTCTGTGTTTAGGAGACTGGGATTAGGTGAACCCAAGCCAACTAGGATGTCGTTGCAGCTGGCTGACAGATCTGTCAAGTATCCACGTGGGATTATCGAAGATGTTTTGGTGAAAGTGGATAAGTTCATTTTCCCTGCAGATTTCGTGATACTAGACATGGAGGAAGATTTAGAGATGCCTTTAATCCTAGGGAGACCATTTCTGGCTACAGGGAAAGCGCTAATTGATGTGGAAGAGGGGAAGTTGAGACTGAGAGTTGGAGAAGAAGAAATTATTTTTGATGTTTTCAATACTCTCAAGCACACAATGCACAATGATAGTTGCTTTCGTATTGATGTCTTAGATTCTATTGTTTGTGATTTTGTGCAGGATGGATTGAAAGAACCATTGGAGGCCACTCTCACTACTGAAAAGCAGGAGGACGAGCTAGACGAGGAAAAGATGGAGATGGTAGCTCATTTGAATGCCATTCCACCTTGGAGAAAGCAAGTGAGGCTTAGATTAGAGGAATTGGGAGACCGAAAAAATTTAATGCCTCAGAAGTCAAGCCTAGAGGAGCCACCTACTTTGGAGCTCAAACCACTACCTCCACATCTCAAGTACGTATATTTAGGAGAAGATAATAAATTGCCTGTTATTATTTCCTCTTCTTTGATAGATGATATGGAGAGTAAGCTCATGGGAGTCCTTAAGGAGCATAAAGGAGCATTCGCTTGGAAGGTTTCGGACATAAAAGGGATAAGTCCTTCGATCTGCATGCATAAAATTCTGATGGAAGATAAGTACTCACCTCTAGCACAACCACAAAGGAGACTCAATCCAAAGATGCAAGAGGTAGTAAAGGCTGAAACAATTAAACTTCTGGATGCAGGTATTATCTATCCTATCTCTGATAGTGCGTGGGTAAGTCCTGTACAATGTGTGCCTAAAAAGGGTGGGATTACTGTTATTACTAATGAAAAAAATGAGTTGATTCCCACTAGAACTGTTACGGGTTGGCGTGTGTGCATAGATTATAGGAAACTGAATGATGCAACCCGTAAATATCACTTTCCCTTGCCATTTATCGATCAAATGATTGAACGATTAGCAGGTCATGAATTCTATTGCTTTTTAGATGGATATTCGGGATACAATCAAATCACAATTGCACCAGAGGACCAAGAGAAAACTACTTTCACTTGTCCTTATGGTACTTTTGCGTTTAGGCGTATGCCCTTCGGTTTATGCAATGCACCTGCCACATTTCAAAGATGCATGACCGCTATCTTTCATGACATGACTGAGAATTTCCTTGAAATTTTTATGGATGACTTCTCTATTTTTGGCTCCTCATTTAATGAATGTCTAGAAAATTTGAACTTGGTGTTAGTTAGATGTGAGGAGAGCAATTTTGTTGAATTGGGAGAAGTGTCACTTTATGGTTCAAGAGGGGATTGTGTTAGGACACAAGGTATCGGAGAATGGAATTGAGGTCGACAAAGCCAAGGTGGAGGTAATCAAAAACTTACCCCCACCTTCATCAATAAAAGGAGTTAGAAGTTTCCTTGGGCATGTTGGTTTTTATAGGCGCTTCATCAAAGATTTTTCAAAAATTGCTAAACCTTTATCCTCTTTGTTGATGAAAGATGCTGAATTTAATTTTGATTCTACTTGTCTGCAGGCATTCGAGATACTCAAGGAGAGCTTGGTGACACCACCTGTTCTGACTGTCCCTGATTGGGAGTTACCGTTTGAGGTGATGTGCGATGCGAGTGATACAGCTGTGGGTGCGGTGCTGGGTCAAAGGAAGAACAAGGTATTTCATACCATCTACTATGCAAGTAAGACTTTAAATGATGCTCAATTGAATTACGCTACTACTGAAAAGGAATTGCTTGCTATAGTATTTGCTTTCGACAAATTTCATTCATACCTTGTTCTGTCTAAAGTAACTGTGTATACCGATCATTCTGCCCTGAAATACTTGCTTGCTAAGAAGGATGCGAAACCTAGGTTAATTAGGTGGATTTTATTACTGCAAGAATTTGATCTCGAGATTCGAGATAAAAAGGGTGTGGAAAATGTAGTTGCTGACCACCTATCTAGGCTTGAGCATGTTAGAATTAAGGGCAATGACGATGATATAGATGACTGGTTTCCTGATGAACAATTGCTTGAGGTAAATGCGTGCCCTTGGTATGCCGATTTTGCAAATTTTCTTGTCACCGGCACACCTCCACCTAATTTATTATTTCACCAAAGAAAGAAATTCTTTTCAGACGTGAAATATTATTTTTGGGAGGAACCGTTTTTGTTTAAGATCTGCGCAGATTCCATGATAAGAAGATGTGTGGCGGAGGAGGAAACCAATCA
Organism: Primulina eburnea; assembly: GCF_022965805.1. Lineage (NCBI taxonomy): Eukaryota > Viridiplantae > Streptophyta > Magnoliopsida > Lamiales > Gesneriaceae > Primulina > Primulina eburnea. The sequence goes on from NC_133107.1 coordinate 21,309,406, forward strand.
AATTCTGAACCATTGTCATGACCGTGAGGTAGGTGGTCACTTTGGACCCATACGGACGGCGTCTAAGGTACTTGAATGTGGCTTCTATTGGCCAACTCTTTTTAAGGATGCTCGTTTGTATGTTCTCAATTGTGATAGATGCCAACGCACAGGTAATATTTCCAACCGTCATGAGATGCCTTTAAATAACATTATTGAGTGTGAAATATTTGATGTGTGGGGGATTGATTTTATGGGTCCTTTTCCTGCATCTTTTGCGAAGAAATTTATTTTAGTGGCAGTGGAGTATGTTTCGAAATGGGTGGAGGCGGAGGCTTGTGCCACTAATGATGCACAAGTGGTGTTAAAATTTTTGAAGAAACACATTTTTAATCGATTTGGTGCACCACGTGCAATCATAAGTGATGGTGGCACCCATTTTTGCAACAAAATTTTTGATAAACTGCTGGGCAAATATGGTGTCACCCACAAGGTTTCCACTCCATACCATCCCCAAACTAGTGGACAAGTTGAAGTGTCCAATCGAGAGATTAAGAGGATTCTAGAGAAGAAGGTCAATGTGAATAGGAAGGACTGGTCCGTTCGGTTAGATGATGCTTTGTGGGCTTATCGTACTGCTTTTAAAACACCTATAGGCACTACACCATATAGGTTGCTTTTTGGTAAAGCATGTCATCTACCAGTAGAATTAGAGCATAGAGCATATTGGGCGACCAAAGCACTAAACTTTGATTTTGCTCTTGCAGGTGAGAAACGATTGCTGCAGTTGAATCAGTTGGATGAGTTTCGAGGAAAAGCTTATGATCTGGCACTATCTTACAAAGAACGCACCAAACGAGCCCATGATAAACACATCGTACGAAGGGAATTTCAAGTGGGTGAGGCGGTGTTGTTATACAATTCTCGCTTACGCCTCTTTCCGGACAAGCTAAAGTCAAGGTGGTCAGGACCTTTCATTATAGCCCAGGTGTTCCCATCAGGTGCAGTGGTATTGCATGACGGCAAGGAGGGGACGTTCACTGTGAACGCTCAAAGACTGAAGCATTATATCGGTGGCACATTTGAGCCACAAATTGGAGTCACTCGGCTCCATGACAGTCATTAAGGACAGGGGTGACAAGTCGAGCTCTAGACTGTAAATTGAGAACTCTTCTTCTCCTTTTTTATTCTGTTTCTTTATTCATTAATCGCATCACTTGCATTTAGGTAGTGCATGGCATGGCATTCATTGTTTTAAAATTTTTATTTTATTTTATTTTTTTCGAGAATGTCTCGCTAGGGCGGTCCCTTTTGACCGCCCCAGCGAGAGAATTTTTTTAAAATTGGTTTTCCTGGCGAAAACGCCTCGCTAGGGCGGTAACTTTTAACCGCCCCAGCGAGCGAATTTTTTAAATTTGTTTTACTGGCGAGAACCACTCGCTAGGGCGGTCAAAAGTGACCGCCCCAGTGAGCCCTCATATTTTTCAATTAGTCTGTCACCGAAAACCACTCGCTAGGGCGGACACTTTTGACCGCCCTAGCGAGTCGCGCAGATATAAAAAACCTTTCCCTTTCCCCTTTCTTCCCCACTTCGAACCCTACCCCTTTCCTCTCAAATAATCGGCGCCTCCTCCATCTTTTATGCTCAAATCTTCTTATTTTGTGATATTTTCAGGGAAAAGACTCGATCTTGGTTTCTACAATCCACCCGGAAGCACTTAGACTACAATTTCTTCTACTCCGGTCATCTTCCAAGGATTCCGGCGAGCTTCTCCGGCGAACTTCAAAAAATTTTTTTCCGGCGACTTCAGAATCTTTGCACTCCCATCTCGACATGGCACCTAAACGGTCTAAGGTAACTCACGGTGCCTCTAGTTCTCGTTCGACTCCGTCTAATTTTGTTAATGAGAAAGCTCGGGAGCGGTTTGAGCATGCTAAACTACATAGAAAACCAATCCCTGAGCGAGGGTTTACTACATCTGCTCTTCGTTATTTTCCGGACGTCTTAGTAGAGGGACGAGGGTGGAGTAATTTTTTAGCACAACCGAATGCCGCGGTGATTCCGGTTGTGCGTGAATTCTATGCGAATGCTCCGGAGGGGAGTGAGCATAAGGCATCTGTGCGGGGGCATCGAGTCCCATACGATTCGAGAACTATCAATGCCTTGCTGGGTTTACCGTCGGTGGATGACTCTGAGTTTCAGGCGTGGGTACTTAACCCGGATTATGATTCGATTATACACACACTCTGTTATCCGGGCACCACGTGGAAACAACCGGGGACGTATACGGTTTTTCTTGAAAAATTTTTGAGAGTGGAGGCGGCAATGTGGTATGCGTTTCTATCTAAGAGATTGATGCCGGTCGGGCATACGAGTGATGTCCAGCGTGAGCGGGCGGTTGTTCTGTATGCCATCCAGACTGGGATGGCGATTGATGTGGGCAGACTCATCTTTGGACAGCTCAACATGTGCATAAACAGCAGCAATTTGGCGTTTTATTTTCCGACGATCGTGACTGAGCTATGTGCCCGAGCGGGGGTGATATTTGCTGATGATGATGAGTGGCTACCACCGATGAGAGCCATTGATGACGCTCTCTATCGATCCAAGAGGGAGAAGAGACAGGCAGAGCTGCCCGAGGATGTATTTTTCGAGTATGGGGGAGCAGCTCAACCACCTCTGGCTTTAGGACATGCACCGCCACCTCCGCAGCCACGCCGCCGTGCCATGCGAGATCGCATCAACGAATTGGGCGCTTGGGCCACTTATCAGACTGAGTATCAGGCCGTGAATCAAGCTCATATTCAGAACGTCGAGTACTTGGTACAGGGGATCTCCACGCATCTGGGCATCGACACATCCGGCCGGCCACCTGTACCCGCATACCCGCCACCCTTCCAGTTTCAGTATCATTATCCTATACCCCCAGCTGCTGACGAGGGAGTTGCACCGCCTGAGCATGACGAGGAGGAGGATTTCTGATGAGGGGAGTTTACTGTTTCCCCTTTCTTTTTATTTATTCTGTCGTTGCATTTGCATTCATGAGTTTTTTTTTTTTTTTTTTTTTTTAGTGTGTGTTTCGTTTTGTGCATTGAGGACATTGCACAACTTTTAGCCACTTGAGCTTATTTTCCTTCTTTTCGACACCCTTATCTATGCTTAAAAGCTGAATAAAGTTCAATTTGTGGCTAGTGATGAATAGACACGGGGATGCATGCTAGTGAGACTTGTATTGAAGTGTTAATTGAGTGACTCGCATGATTTGATAATTGATCTATTTGAAGTACGAATGACAAGACCCATCATGACACACACACACGTTCAAATTAGTGTCGAAATTTATGTATAGATGAGAATGAGTATTCGGTTGCGATTTGACTTGATTGGTAGTGGGAAAATAAACTGAGGCATGAACATAAACATTGTTAACTCACCATTGACATTTACTCGTGTTAGTTATTTCTTGTTTGAGTAATGTTGTGGTTGTTGAGTTTGTTTAGTATCTCGTGCTTTAACCTATTTTACTCGAGGGCGAGCAAAAGGTTAGTATGAGGGGGTTGATAGGACTCGTTTTTACGTGTTTTTAGTGTTGTTTTCGAGTCGCATTCATGCATCACATTAGTTTGTTTTAGTTTAATTTAGCATTTTTCTATCATTATTTAGCATATGGCTGATCTCGTGTATTTTGTGGTTGTTTTGTAGGAATTGGACCGAAAAGTGGGATTTTATTTGGCAAAGCAGCGAAGAGATCTCGCTAGGGCGGTCAAAAGTGACCGCCCCAGCGAGCATTTTAATTTGGTCGAGCAGTTGTTGCGCGAGTGTCTCGCTAGGGCGGTCAAAAGTGACCGCCCCAGCGAGAATGTTGGTCTAGCCGAGGAGTTTCTGCGTGAACCTCTCGCTAGGGCGGTCCAAAGTGACCGCCCCAGCGAGACCATGGACATTGCTGATGATTTTAATTCGAGAACCACTCGCCCCAGCGGTCAAAAGTAATCGCCCTAGCGAGCTGCGAGATTTGAAAAGATATGTTTCCTTTTTTTTGGACTCTATTCTACACCATAGACCTAATACACGAGAGAGGCGGCGTTTTGGGCGATTTTTCATCACTTTCATCAGATTTTCTTGGAGAAAAGGCGAGGAGCAAAGGAGATTTCGAAGACCTCGAGATTTCCACGCGTGGTGGCCGTCATCCGTCGTCATCTTTAGTATTTTCATTATTCAGTTTTTATTTCTCAGATTGTTGTTGGTTTTTATTATGAATTTTAGTGGCTAAACTCTAGATTTGTTGGGATTTGAGGGGATCCTACCCCGTACTCGTTGTTCAACATTATTGCTCGACGTTTCTATGAGTGATTTGTTTATGCTTTTGTGCTTTCTTATTTCAATTGAAGTCTAGCTAACTTCCTTTGATTATTTCATGTTGTTGATGATTTCGATAGAATAATTGACAATAGGATCGAATAGTATAGACCATGGATTTACAATTTTAGTAGATATACGGAATTGGATACGTGTCGATAGTGATAATTCACCCGGATGAAAGCTAGTGGATTCCATAGAACGTAATGCAATCGTGAACTGTTAAATAATTGAGGATACTTGATTACTGCATGTTTATGATTAGTATTAATATAGCTCGACAGAGTATATTAATTAGTCTAGGGAATTCCGTCGAATGCACGAGTAAAAGTCGAGTATAATTATTTGAACACGAGCGGTAGGTGAACTGATAATTCCCAACAAATTCGTTTCTCATTTGATTTTAATCCAATTTAATCATTGATTTCTTGATTGCTTTTTCTTGCACTTTAATTATTTTAGTTATTAAATTCACCTTAGTTTAATCACCAACTCAATCTATCGTTGCTAAAGAAATTTACTTGGAAATAAAGATATTGTAACGCAGTCCTTGTGGAACGATACTCGTATTCACTTACGTTTATTATAACTTGACTATCGTGCACTTGCGATATTTAAATCGAGCTTTTAATTATACAACAAATTTTGGGACTATTCACTTTGCTAGTTTTGCTCGATCACCAAGTGATTGTGGTTCTGTAATAATTTTCCTTTCCCTTTGTCTGAAGAGGGAACAGTCAGCACGGGTCTAAAAGCAGAAGACCCTGCAGTTGATTCCCGAATAATGACTCCAGACAAAGGTCTGAAAGTTGGAACAGAAGTAGAGGTGGTGGCAGAAGATGTAACCGCTGGTTTGGAAACTGAGACAGATTCTGGTTGGGACGCGATGGCTTCTGGAAACACCTGTCTCAAAGGGACAATGTATAAATAAGCAATGGCTGTTGTTTTCTTGAGATGGAGAACTGTACGAGCCTTTTTCTTGCTAGGAGTGGCAGGTAGTGATGCTTTGATTGGAGCAGCAGACTCTTCTGATACTGTTTTATCCGAATCAGTGGAGACAACCACTCTCTTTCTTTTGATTTTCTTCTGAGGCACTTGACCCTCAGTCTGAGCATCGCCACCCTCTTTCTTTAGAGCAACTAACTCTGCCACAGTTGGCTTTGGCCTCAAAGCAAGTACATTTGCAGCATCGGCCTTTGTTAAAAATGAAGCATCTTGTTCCGAAGTGTGAGGAAAACCAGCATCCTTTAACATCGCGCTTGTCTGAACAGAAAAACCAGTAGCTTTCCTCACAACCATATCCTTCAAGATTCTAAACAAGAATCCACTTCAATACACCTTAAATTCAGAAGTGATGGCCATCATCACTTGTACCTTCTCCTTAGTCAGCCTGTCAAAAGTACCAGCTTTGACCAGTAGTGCCTTCGCCACAATATCGGCAAGCACTTGAAATTCCATTTTCAGAAGCTTCTTGAAGCAAGAGGCAGAGAGTTCCTCTCCAGAAGCTGAGAAAGTGACGAGGCAGCCGACATCTCCTCCTTAGAAATATCAGAAAAGTCAGAGATACCTGAGCATGAGAGAAAGAAGGTCGATTCCAATAGGGAAACATCAATGGAGATAGATGCACCTCCCTGGGGAATAGATGATTTTCCCATTCCTCGACGGTTTCTTTGGTGTAGGAATCCAAGAGAGTAGTCTTGTATATAACAGCAGCTGCTTCCAAAAACCTTCGGAGACCAGATTTTTCAATTGCTTTGAACATTTTAACAAGATTCTCATCTTTGATGGCCAGAACCGATGCAAAGTTGACTTGATACGCATTTAGAGTGTAAGCTCCAGCCATTTCTGCAAACAAAAGTAATTCGGAGTAGATTCTGTAGTAGATGAATGCAAGAGAAAGCATTAACTAGTAAGAAAAAGTCTGAAATCATAAAAAGTGAAATGGAATCGAAAAGGCGGTTAATATTCAAAATGTACAGCCGTCAGTGAAACATAAGGACACGTGTCAAAATGTGTTGCGGTTGTATTTTTGAAAAGTTAAAAAGAGAGTGTCAGATACGCCAAAATTTTAAAATATACTAAAATAGGCGGGTTGTCCAAGCGTTTACTAAAGAAAATCAAAAGAGGGTGTTTGGGCTAAAAATAATTAATTATAGAAGCCCAATTAAATTACAAGTCAAATTAAATTACAAGCCCATCAAATGTGGCGGACAAATTTTCATCGATTCAAATTAATTCAGATAAGTCAAAAAGATCGTGGAAAAAGGAGAAGATCGTGGAGCGAATAGGAGGAGATCATGGGGGAGTGGAGAGAAACGGCACAGCACGCTGGGAAGAAAAAGAGATCGGCACACAGACGACAGAACACACAAAACACAACTACACAGACAAAATCTGCAAATACTCTCTGCAAAATTCAATCTTTCATTGCACTAGTTTTCAAGTATTTCCAGTACATTTCTAGCGTCTTCTAGTTCTAGATTTCAGCAATTATCTGTGTTATATTTCCATATTTTGTAAATTCCTACTGTTTGTTGAAAATATAAATGATGTCAGGAGTTTATTCCCCAAATTCCAGTAGTTTTCTTTATTTTGGCGTCGTAGTCATTTTAGGAGATTAGAACCGACGGTCGAATTTAGTATCCATAATCGTCAAGTTTTTAGAAGTTAGATTTTCGTTGTTTTTACGCAAATTGGTGCACTTCGCACCTGGCACGCCCGCAACACCAAATATTGTGCAAACATATTCTTGGCACGCCCGGTGGGACCCGCACTATGGCGCCAAGGAGAAAAGAAAACGTCAACCAGGAGAGTGGAGAGTCTCTGGCTAATCAAGAGGGAACTCACGTTCCACAGCCAGAGCAACCTACTGTTGAACCACATGCTGAAGAAGTAGATCTGCAGATTCCTACTACATACGATCAAGTTTCAAACAAGGTGATGGAAGAGTTAACTGCTATAAAGATTGAGGAAATATCACTGGCCCTGTCCAAGGCAATGGCCGACTGTTTGAAGACTCTACTGAGTAGACCGAATCAATCTACCAGAGGGGAGCAAAATACCACCATCAAAGAGACTGGTCAGGGAAGCGACCAAGTCCATGAATTCGACCAGGGAGTTGGAAACTCAAGGGCTGGCGATCCTCGTCGCCCGGAGTTCACTCTTCCGAATCAGCCAGAAAGAAGGTATACACCACCTCACAAGAGAGAAGAAACCTTAGGAGGGAGGGCTCAGCCATATCCATATTCTCATGGAGTGGGGAGCTCAAAGAAAACTCAAGTGTATAGCGTGACGAATCCTCTATACCAACCAGAAGCTTATGATGACATATCGCACATGGATTATCAAGGAATGGATGGGGGCTTCCCAGGAGGTAAAATTGGTTTAAATGCAGGGTTTCAAGCTCGGGGGGCAAATCACTACCATCACTCACTCCCAGCTCGGAACATTCACGTGGTTGATCCAGAAATGGTGAGAGAGGCTGTTCACGAGCTATATGGGCCGGCCTTGAGGCAGATAGGCCGCCCAGAATTCCACAAGCCCTATCCAGAACACATAGACGTGAATAACCCATATCCAAGGGGTTATAGAGTTCATGATTTCAGCCTGTTCTGTGGGGAGGACGGCCAATCGAGCATGGAACATATAGCCAGATTCACCATACAGTGCGGGGAATTAGCCAACTTGGAGAACTTCAACAATCTAAAGTTGCGGCTATTCCCGAATTCCCTCACTGGGACTGCATTCGCTTGGTATGCCTCACTCCCCAGAAATTCAGTGATGACTTGGCATGAGATGGAAAGACAATTTCACATCCAATTTTATAGAACAGAGACAGAAGTGTGCATTGCCGACTTATCCAGGGTCACTCAAAAGAAAGGGGAGTCTGTGGAATATTTCATAGACAGATTCAAGAAGATGAAGAATAGATGCAAGGTGTTCCTACCTGAAACCGAGTTCATGAAGATGGCACAAAAGGGGCTGGATTTTGAATTAAGGAAGAAATTCCGAGGCATGGAGTTCAGGGATTTCTTTGAGCTAGCTGCCAAAGTGGCTGAATATGAAGAACTACTGCGGGAAGAGTCTTACAAGAAGAAAACTGCTATGGGGTCTTATTATCAGGAGGTGGAAGATGTGTCATTGGCAGAGATTCGATCAGCTGGTTCTTGCACAGTTCCCCAACTAAAAAAGAAGCCAGCAGAACCTGAAAAGAAGAACAACTCCCAACTCCCCAAAGACATGCAATATACATTTGATGTGTCAAAGACCGAGGAAGTTTTTGATTTCTTGGTAAAAGAAAAATTCATCACATTCCCACCTGATCACATGATGCCACCCACTGAAGAGTTGAAGGGACGAGAGTATTGTAAGTACCACAACTCCTACAATCATGCTACAAAGTCTTGTTGGGCGTTCAAAAACATCTTGCAAGACAGAATTAACAAGGGAGTAGTGAAGTTCCCTAACAAACAGGAGTCTATGGCGGTGGATGATGATCCTTTTCCCCCCGTGGCTTTGGTCAATGTGAATGTGACAGATTTGAGAGATCTTCTTAATGAGAAAAGAAGCCGATCCTTTACAGTAAAAGACCGAGTAATCAAGAAATACTGGATTCCAAAGGGTCAATTGTTTGAAGCTCATGGAAGACATAATGCCGATCAAATACGAACAGTTCAACAGCGTTTCCCCAGAAATGTTGGTGAATCCGCGGCCTATAGGCCGAGGAACCAACACTTCCTTGAAAGACTTGTACGTGAGAATCAAAAGTTCAGAGGGGAATCATTTCGTGATCAGCACCAAAGGTCGGACACGAGAAATACATATGAAGTTAAGTCACGAAGGGTGGAAACCAGGAAAGTATCAGGTGATCAAGGCAGAGAGCGGCGTGCATATGAAATCTCAAAAAGAAAAATGATTGAGAATAGGAGAGCAAGGCCCAGATATGTCCTTCCAGCTAGAGGGGAGTTCAGTGAGTCTTGGAGAGTGACCCAACACAAAAAGTTCCCTGGGCCACCAACTAGGACTCAAAAGAGACGTCTGTTGAGGGAAAAAGCTATTGCAAGAAGACTGGAGTCCACTAAGTTGAGAAATGAACCCACAATTGATGTTCCGGTCTCCAGGAATCTAGTGGGGAGTAAATCCAAATTTGGAAGATCGGCTACTGAGGATAAATTTGTGGAAGATGATGATGATTTGTTAAGCGAAGAGGATGATCAAGCAAGAAAAACAATTAATTTTTGCGTTGGAGAGTTTCACATCACTGTGGATTGTGCCACTGGAGTGGTGATACTACCAGAGAAATTTAAGATGATGGAAGAAGAGGATGGGGAGTTGATGTCCCAAGAATCAGTGCAAAAGAAAGAGCATGCAAATAAACTCCCTGAAGGGAGTTCAAGAGTGATTATCAAGCAGGGCCACCCAAATAAGCCCCAACAGGTGATACTTGAGAAGCCTACACCGGCCATGACCAAGCACATCAGGCCATTGTACATCAAGGCCCATGTCAATGGGAAACCAGTGTCTAGGGTCTTGATTGACAATGGCTCAGCTGTGAATGTTCTTCCGGTAAAAATGTTGAAAAGTCTCGGCAAAAATGAAGAAGACTTGATTCCTTCGGAAGTTTCGGTTGCTGCATTTACAGGGGAAACTACCAAAACCATTGGGGTATTCCCCGCTGATGTTACTGTGGGGAGTATGTCATCTTTATGTGCATTTTTCGTGGTAAACTCCTCCGCCAACTTCCAAGCGTTGTTAGGCAGAGATTGGATCCACGCAAACCAGTGCATACCATCCTCAATGCACCAGCTTTTGTTATTTTGGAAAGGGGATGACGTGGAGGTCGTAGAAGCGGATGGACAGCCCTTTCAAACAAGTGCAAGTGCAGTGGAGGCCAGATATTACAATGGGGATTTTGGGCCTATCAAAATTCGTAGCAACAACAAGAAAGAAAATCCGTTGTACATGCAAACACCAACTCCAAGCTCGGTGTTGGAAAGAATCCTCAAACCTACTGTTATCGTGCCGTCTAGGCCGATAATTCAGCCGCTGATTGAGGAGATTGATGGTTGATTTGAAACAGAAAGAAAGAGAGGTAGCTGCAACCTCTATATGGAAGGCGCATGTGCAGCAAGTACTGGAAAAACTAAAGGAAGAGGAAGCATGGGACACTTATGGAACTGAAGTTGTCCAAGAAGAAGAATACGAAGATGATGAGCTCCAAGTCGATGAGTTGTTGATGGCGCCATCTCAACTGGAAGATGGCCAACATGAAGTTCAAGACCTATTGGAAGAGATTAACTTGGGGGAGCTTGAGAATCCAAAAGTGGTATATGTGAGTAAGCTACTGGAAGAGCAGTTGAAGCAAGACTTGATCAGCATGTTGAAAGAATCCAAAGATTGTTTTGCATGGAGTTATGATGACATGGCAGGGTTGGACCGAAAATTGGTCGAACACCGACTTCCACTCAAAGAAGGTTTCAAATCATTTCAACAGTCATCTCGTCGCATGTCAAAAGAAGTTGAATTGAAAGTGAAAGAGGAAGTTGAGAAATTGTTGAAGGCCAAGTTTATAAAGCCAATCCGATATACCGAGTGGCTTTCAAACATTGTGCCAGTAATGAAGAAGAATGGCAAGGTCAGAATATGCATCGACTTCCGAGACTTGAACTGTGCAACTCCCAAAGATGTATATGTGATGCCGATACCTGATATGTTAATTGATTCAGTGGCTAAACATGAGTTGTTGTCTTTCATGGACGGGTTCTCGGGCTACAACCAAATCAAAATAGTTGAGACTGACACTCACAAAACAGCATTCAGATGCCCGGGAGCTGTTGGTACGTTTGAATGGCTTGTTATGCCATTCGGGCTAAAGAACGCGGGAGCCACGTATCAAAGAGCTATGAACTCCATCTTTCATGACATGATAGGGCATCACATTGAAGTATATATAGATGATATCGTTGTGAAGTCTAAACAAGCTGCTGATCACATTGAACACTTGAGGAAAAGCTTCCAAAGAATGAGGCAATATGAATTGAAGTTAAATCCATTGAAATGTGCATTTGGCGTGAAGGCAGGAAACTTTCTGGGATTTCTTGTGCACCAGAGGGGAGTTGAAGTGGATAAAAACAAAGCCAAAGCCATTATGGAAGCAAATCCGCCTAGAAACAAGAAAGAGTTGCAACGCTTCCTTGGGCAAGTGAATTACCTGAGGCGTTTTATCTCTAACCTTGCAGGGAAGACAAAGAAGTTTTCACAGCTGTTGAAGCTCAAAGACAGCGGGGAGTTCAAATGGGAGGAGTCGCATCAGAAAGCTTTTGATGTGATCAAGGGTTATCTATCTAACCCACCTGTTCTGATGCCGCCCAGGTATGGAATGCCCCTTAAATTATACATCTCTGCTGCTCATGAGTCAATTGGATGCCTACTAGTTCAAAATAATCATGAAGGAAATGAACAAGCCATCTATTATTTGAGTAGATTCCTTACTCCAGTAGAGGTGAAATACTCTGTGATTGAAAAGCTATGCTTAACACTGTATTATGCATGTACTAAGTTAAGACATTATTTAATTCAATCAAGAGTGTTTGTGGTGGCTAAAACCGATTTGATTAAATACATGCTTAATAGACCCATCCTCTCTGGGAGAATTGGCAAATGGTCTTTAGCATTGGCCGAGTTTACATTGACATATTATCCCCAAAAATCAGTAAAAGGCCAAGCTATCGCCGATTTTTTAGCTGATCACCCTTCACTTGATGAGTTTGTTGGAGAACAGGTTGGATTTCCAGTTTGTGGAGTGGGAGTTCAACCCTGGGAGTTGAAGTTCGATGGATCAAGTACAGAAACAGCAGCTGGAGCTGGTATTGTGATCACCTCCCCAAGAGGTGTGAAAACCGCTCTATCCTTTAATTTGAATTTCCCATGCACCAACAATCAAGCGGAATACGAAGCACTGGTCATTGGATTGGAAATTCTGAAAGACTTAGGTGCAAGAGAGTTATTGATATCAGGGGATTCTCAGCTGGTACTCAAACAGCTGTCAGGGGAGTTCAAATGCACAAGTTTGTCCTTAGCTCCTTACTATACCGCTGCATCCCAACTGCTAGATGATTTCGAGGAAGTGTCATTAGTACACGTCCCAAGACAAGAAAATTGGGAGGCAGACGAGTTGGCACAGGTTGCTTCGGGATTGAAGATGTCTCCGGAACTTATACACAGGCTGGTGTTGATTCAAAAGAGAAACCACCCTTCAATTCAGCAAAGAGGGATTCAGGTAGATACGCTCAACTTGGATATAAACTTAGCTGGTGACTGGAGGGATGACATAAAACAGGTGCTAGAATCAACCGGGAGAGATATTCCACATGGTTTAAAAATGAGAGCTCTTAATTACGTTTTAGTGGAGGGTGATTTGTACAGGAAAGGGCTAGATGGTCTGCTTCTCAGATGCATAGGCTTCCCAGAGGCTTTGGAGATCATGAAGCAAGTTCATGAGGGAGTGTGTGGAGCGCATCAATCTGGAATAAAGATGAGATGGTTGATAAGGAGGTATGGCTACTATTGGCCATCCATCCTGAAAGATTGCATCAAATATGCTAAGGGATGCCAGCCATGTCAGAGACACGGGAACATCCAAAGAATTCCAGCGGATGAACTTCACAGCGTTGTCAAACCATGGCCATTCAAAGGCTGGGCCATGGACTTAATAGGGAAAATCTACCCTTCATCATCTAAAGGCCACTCGTTCATCCTTGTGGCTACAGATTTTTTCACCAAATGGGTAGAAGCAGTGCCCTTGAAGAAAGCGGAGCAAGGGGATGTTATTAACTTTGTGAAAGAGAATATTATTCATAGATTTGGAATTCCAGAGTCATTGACCACAGATCAGGGAACTATGTTCACAGGCTCAGATATGAGGGAGTTTGCAGAAGACTATGGAATTAAATTGATAAACTCATCCCCTCATTACCCACAGTCCAACGGGCAAGCCGAAGCGTCAAATAAAGTGTTGATAAAGATTCTACAAAAGATGATGGAAGAGAATCCTAGGGATTGGCCAAGGCTATTATCAGAAACTTTGTGGGCATACAGGACATCCAAGAGGACTGCCACTGGAGTGAGCCCTTTTTCCCTTACCTTTGGCCATGATGCAGTGCTCCCATTGGAGATTATGGTGCCATCAATGCGAGTGGCAAAGCAAAATGAACTTTCCCTTGAGCATTATAATGAAGCAATGATCATGGAACTAGAAGAACTAGATGAGTTGAGAATCCAAGCGTACAATGCTTTGCTGTTACAGAAACAGAAAGTGGCAAGAATCTACAACAAAAGAGTTAACAAGAAAAGTTTCCATGAAGGAGAAATAGTGTGGAAGACCATACTACCACTAGGAACAAAGGATAGGGAGCTGGGCAAATGGTCTCCCAACTGAGAGGGACCATTCAAGGTACATAAGGTGTTAGACGGAAATGCATATTGGCTATCAAGCATAGATGGCCATCCACACAAAAGATGCATAAACGGCAAGTATCTCAAGCCCTATTTTCCGAGTATGAGGGAAGAAGTAGGAAGAGCTTGCGAGTAAAGCAATCACAAAGGCTAATCTTCAGTGGGGAGTTGGCATTTTTCAGTGGGGAGTTGGCCTTCGGGGCCACTTGTGTATATATTAAGTTCCTGATTTCAAGGTGTCATGTGATGTAGGCCTTAGGGCCACTTAAATAAATATATTTTGTTTAAGATTCAACAATAAAATCGATCGGGGAGAGTGGGACAGTAAGCCACTTTCATTCTTTATGTTGAAGGTCCATTATTTCACTAGGGAGTCGGCCTTATGGCCACTTATTTCCAATTTTTCTTTTATTGTACCAAAAATCATGGTGGAATAGACTGTTCTACCATTATAAATTGATTGTTTGCATGTGCAGTGACAGATTCATGAAGTAGGCCTTGAGGCCACTTAGAATGTGGGAGGAAAGGCACACAGCCAGCGGGGAGTTGAGCTTACTGGGCAGACGACGAGTAATAAAAGAAGAACTGAAGAGAACAAAGGTGATATGCAAACCCCAAGAAGACCCAGAAATTGATTTTGGAAGAAAAATAGGCTAATCAGCCATTTTTGCATATTTTTAGCTTCATGTTGTGGGGTTTTGTTTGAAGTAGGCCTTAGGGCCACTAGTGTAAATATTTGTTATGGTTCAAAAATAAAGATGATCATTAAGTTGTCCAGGAGGCCACTTTTATCATATTGGATTCATTTTGTTTCGATAGGGAACCAGGGGAGGAAATAATTGCGAGCGGGGAGTTTTAAGCCAACATATGGTTTTGATTGAAGATATTGAAGTGAAGTGGGTTAAGTGGATTAAAAACGAATAGAAAACCCATTCCCAACATCCAATACACAACACCCCGTACAAATCCACCTTCGTTCCACATCCGTCACCCAACAACCACAACACCAAACCAACAATCAACAGATAAGAAGCGGAGCCACCGCATGCAAGAACAGTAAGTAAACGTGTATGCGGGAAAGGGGTCCAACTGAAGTGCAAATACGTGTATGCGGGAAAGGGGTCCAACTGAAGTGCAAATACGTGTATGCGGGAAAGGGGTCCGACTGAAGTGCAAATGAATATACGTGTATGCGGGAAAGGGATCCGACTGAAGTGCAATGCATAATGTAAAGGTCAAGGGAGTTGTCTTGAGTGGATGCAACACGTAAGAGCACGTAAGGGCACATTAGAGTTGAGAATTACCTGTGTTGCAAAAAGCCTCAAATGACACCAAGGCTTAGGTGTCGAATATACCGGAAAACTAAGGCCAACCCATGGCCAATCTATGCTACCTGTTAAGAATAAACGTGTCTTTGTACACAAAATAAACCAACAAAGCATAAGCAAAGCAATTCCCCACACTTCCCTAGAGCAAATACACTGTCATACCTAGTTTCTGCAGTATCAGTAGGGGTGGCAATAGGGACAGAACCGAGGTCGATAGATTGACTGGGGTTAAAAACCACCAGCTCCCCACCATTGCCCAGAAGTTGGTTAATCAGCTGCACATGAGTCCCAGTCTGTCACAAGGTGTTCAAACTCGCTATGGTAGCTTCCAGAGTCACTCAGGATCTATCCTTGATTTCGGCTCATGCTTCACCAGCTTTTGTTCAAGCTCCCGCAGAGAAAGGACTTGCCGGCTTTGCGATCGACTTTCTTATGGTTGATGTTTCAGCTATTGTGTCAAAAACTGCTACTGCCCCTATTGAGCATGTGAAGCTTTTGATTCAGAATCAAGATGAAATGATTAAATCTAAGGCAGCAAAGAAGGGAGAAGGCGAGAGGCAATTCAACGGTTTGGTAGATGTCTATAGAAAGACCTTGAAATCTGATGGTATTGCTGGTCTTTACCGTGGATTCAACATCTCATGTGTTGGTATTATTGTGTACCGTGGTTTATACTTCGGAATGTATGACTCTTTGAAACCTGTGGGCCTTACCGGATCGCTACTAGTTTTGCCCTTGGTTGGCTCATCACTAATGGTGCCGGTCTTGCCTCTTACCCAATTGACACCGTCCGTAGATGACCCAGAGACGACGGCGAACAAATTGAGGCCAATATTAGAGCCGGTGAACACCACTGGCAGCGTGACAGCAACGGTGGCAGGGGCAGAGGAGGCACCCGCAACATTAAAGGTAGAAAGGAGCGCCGATATAGGATCTTGGTCCTCGGGCAACGATGAAGCTAGTGGCGAGTACAGAAACTTCGACTTGGTCCTCAAGAGACAGCAGCGGGGAGCGATTTGGCGAAGAACTCGAATGAGAAACGCCTCAGTGTAGCAATCGAACAAAGCGGCGTCTTCAACACCAGCGATGAGAGCAAGCCGACTGAGCGGCGGCAGAGAAAATTGAAGGGCGTTGGCGACGAGAACAAGCAGGAGGAATTTCAGAGCAGCAGGGAGCGAATAGCAAATCGCCGAAGCGGGAAGAAGAGAAAGGGCCAAAATTGGGGATTTGAATTTGAGAAGGAATGGGCTGTGAAGGCATCCAAAGGAGAATGGGCTCGGCCCAAAGTTGCTAGCCCACTTCACGATAAAAGCTTGCGGGCCGCCTCAAATAAACAAAACGGAATTGACTTACATACAAGCATTTTGGCCCACGGGCCAATGCTTGCGGGGGGCAATTGTTTGGGCTAAAAATAATTAATTATAGAAGCCCAATTAAATTACAAGTCAAATTAAATTACAAGCCCATCAAATGTGGCGGACAAATTTTCATCGATTCAAATTAATTCAGATAAGTCAAAAAGATCGTGGAAAAAGGAGAAGATCGTGGAGCGAATAGGAGGAGATCATGGGGGAGTGGAGAGAAACGGCACAGCACGCTGGGAAGAAAAAGAGATCGGCACACAGACGACAGAACACACAAAACACAACTACACAGACAAAATCTGCAAATACTCTCTGCAAAATTCAATCTTTCATTGCACTAGTTTTCAAGTATTTCCAGTACATTTCTAGCGTCTTCTAGTTCTAGATTTCAGCAATTATCTGTGTTATATTTCCATATTTTGTAAATTACTACTGTTTGTTGAAAATATAAATGATGTCAGGAGTTTATTCCCCAAATTCCAGTAGTTTTCTTTATTTTGGCGTCGTAGTCATTTTAGGAGATTAGAACCGACGGTCGAATTTAGTATCCATAATCGTCAAGTTTTTAGAAGTTAGATTTTCGTTGTTTTTACGCAAATTGGTGCACTTCGCACCTGGCACGCCCGCAACACCAAATATTGTGCAAACAGAGGGTTTGTCGTCTTATGATAATATCTACTGGAAGTCATGAAGTACTGAAATATTTTCAGCACCTTGATAAAAACCAGTAGACACATAGTTTTATCGAAAAGACAAACCTCCTTCTGCTTCTAATAAAGCACGGAAAAAAATATTCAGAATAAAATAATGTTCCCCCTCAATTAATGCAACTAATAAATGCAAAGATACGAGATCTGAGGGAAAGACAGGTGACTCTTGATATTCGTGCAGGATGTGAACAGCTTAGCCGTCTCTTTAGCTTCCTCGAGGCTCTATAAAAATATCTACAAGCTTACAAAATAAGTTATTTACACAAATAACAAATCAAAACAAGTGGATTATTGAAATATTCTCTCGGAGTCTTCTCCGGAGTCTTATTCAGTAGATGAGTTACAAAGATAGCTTCTCTTAAGATGATGTCTGAAGACATTATTTTCCAAGAGATGAAGACTTGGAAGAAATATCGTTATCTATAGATGGAGTATTTTCTTGACAGTATGAGGAACCATCCCTTTCGCAAATCATGATCATGAAAAGATAGAAGGGGATGATTCCAGCAGGTCCTAGTTAGATTCTTGCTGAAGTACTCAGTATTGCTGAAATCAACAAATTTAATATATTAGAAAATGTAATGCATCTAGTTTTATGAAAGAAATATTCCATTTTGTCATGTCTCTGTTTATCTACTGCTTTTTACTTAATGCAAATAAATAAAAGGAAAGGGCAAGAGAAAACTCAGTCTGAGTAAGTCAAAAGATGTTTCAAATGACTTGAGTCTCTTCATCTTCTTCAATATTAAATGTAACCTGTCTATAAATAAGAAGAAAAATGTCAGATAACAACAATACAATATGTCTAGTTCAAGCAATTCTGATGTCTGCAGCAGTACTCATAATTTAATTACAGAAAGAACACTTTCTCATCTCGAAACTCTGATGAAAACTATTTAAGAGTATGTCTGGATGAAGGTCATGTCTTCATGGTTTAAGGTGCAAGATCTCAAGAACATGCATCGAAATGGTTTGACTCCTACTGCTGCACAGAGAGCAACAACAAAAAAGTACAAACAACGGTTTGACGTCAAGCATATTACTGAGCTTGATTCTGATCAGGTACTGCTACATGTGATGGTGTGGAAGTAATGGCATCAGCTAGAAAAGATTTCCAGTGCAGAATCCTTCACGAGGATTCGAATCCATGAATTAAATAATTGGATTACTGAGTGGCAAGATTCTACAAGCCCTGCTGTGGTTGTCTACTAATAAAACATTCTTCTAAGCGTAACAAATACCCCACTGGATCAGCTTTACCCTTTCACCGCCATGAGTTTCTACATTGTAATCTGTTACCTTGCCAAATGCAGCTCGCCCTACGTCTAGACCACCGTCGTAGCTAAAGACTCTTTGACTCTCAGTTGATCGCAATGATATATTTGCACACTTGCATCTCCTGTCATATGTCGCGAGCATCCACTGTCCAAATACCATATTGAGTTCTTGTTTGTACCTATTACCTGCAGTCACACACATAATATAATTTGGTACCCATATCTATTTGGGTCCTGAACTGATTAGTCCCTTAGGAACCCATACTTGGATTAGTCTAACAGACTTTCCAGTAGCTGTATTCCAAATAGTTTTTCTCGGCTTTAGTGTGCTTGTGTAGTGTACGGATGATACAATATGAGTTTTAGCTTTATTCAACTGATTGTTCAGTCTATATCTCTTCTGAACTGGCTTGCAGTTATAATAATTGGAATAGCCATTCGAATAGTTTTTGTAAAAGCTTTTTGGTGACTGACTGCATGAATCAGTTACCACTTTTGGGCTATAACCAATACCATATCTTTTGCCTTGTTCATACTTTCAGTTGGCTTTTCAACCAGTTTACTTGGCTCTGATTGTTCTTGTACTATAACTGATTTGACAAAGTGAATGTATTTCCCTTTGCTCATTTTCAGTTTTGGTTGAGTATCATTGGTTCACATTTCATCTTGGTTACAGAACCCCAAACCAGTTTTATCAGTTACTGATTTTTGGGAGTTCTGTATATCAGTCAGTGCAATAGATGATTTGTTCCATGACTGAATAAGCTCAGTCTGTTTTGTGTCTCAAGCATCAACTTCTGTATTAATGACTGATTTTTGTTTCTTTCTGCTTTTAGCTCAGCAATTTCCTTTTTTAGACTCAACCCTTCAACTGATTCATCAGTTTTTGTTTTATTGTCTGTGGGATCAGTTTGCTTTGCTTTGAGTTTTTCAAATGATGATGCAAGTTTCTGATACTCATCTACCATGTCATGTAATGTGAAAATGATTTCTTATCATGTAAAATCAGTTGAACTGAAATCAAATACCTGTTGGCTAGATGACTCTTCTGCTGCATCATTAGCCATCAAGCACTTTACTTCCTCATCATCACTAGAACTGCATGAGCTTTCTGGTTCCGATTCTTCATTGTCAGTTTCTGCCCATTTTGATTTGTTTTCTTCAGCTAAGAGTACTTCATGTTTCTTTCTGAAGAACTTTTTATCTTCCTTGGGTCTACTTTCGTGTTCATATGATTTGTTTCTTCTATCAATTGAGCCTTGAATATCCTTCTTAGGTTTATGACAATCAGCAATAAAGTGGCCTGATTTGCCACAGTTGTAGCATGCATTTGATTCATCCTTGGAGTTGTTTCTATGATATGGTTTCTGGAAGTTCCCTTGGTTCTTTCTCATGAACCTTCTAAATTTTTTGATAAACAATGACATAGCATCGTTACTCAACTGATCAGCAGTTTTTTCAACTGAACTGATTTGTTCAGTTCTGACAGCGGCTAGAGCAGTTGTGGCTGCAGAAGTAGATGGTTCTCCTTCTCTGGTCTGCAGCTCAAATTCATAGGATTTTAAATCAGCAAATAGATCATGGAGTTCGATTTGGTTCAGATCTTTGGACTCCCTCATTGCCATGGTCTTGGCATCCCATTCTTTGGGAAGACCTCTCATTACCTTTAGTGCAATTTCTTTGTTGGTATACACTTTTCCAAGTGAATTTATCTCATTGATGATACTACTTACTCTTTACTCATACTCGTGCATCGATTCTCCTGCTTTCATTTTGATTTTATCAAACTTTGCACAGCAACAGAAAATTTATTTTCTTTGGTTTGATCATTTCCTTCACACAGCTGGATCAGCTTCCCAAATTTCTTTGGCTGTTTTACACATCTTTATTTTGCTGAAAGTTACTTTGTCCATAATTTTGTACAGAATGTCTTTAGCCACATTGTCAAGATTTGCTTATTTTGTCTTCAGTTGTCCATTCATCTCTGGGCTTTTCTATTCTTTGTGGTGCCCCTTCTGTGATGGCAACTGCTGTATTTGCTTTTAGAATCTTCATGGGTCCATCAGTTATGACATACCACATGTCAACATCTTGTGCTGCTAAATGAGCTTGCATTCTAATTTTCCAATCATCGAATTCTTCTCTGGAGAACATAGGAATTTTGTGGAATGAAATCATGCTAGCAAGTATATATATCAAAAGTATTCAAGAACAAGATTCACCCGCTCTTATACCACTTTTTAGGATCGTTAACATATCAAGAGTGTTTAGAAGGGGGGGGGGGGGGTTTGAATAAACACTCTCAATTAAAATTTATCTTTTCAAATTTTGAGTTCAGTTTGGTGACAAACTGATTCTCGGAATCTTGTTAATCAATATCAATCAGTTAAACTGAATCAGTTGCGGAAGGTAACTGACCGAAAGATAGAATACAAAAGTAAAATGCGCAAGGGTTGTTTCTGGATGTTTGGAGATTTCAATTACTCCTACGTCACCCCTTCTATCACAAGGATAGGATATCCACTAAAAGACTTTAATCAAATACAAGAATCGTACTGACCCACTTCAGCTTGGACTTAACACTGACAAAAACTTAAACTCTTAGTATAACAGAATGATCTCAGTGCTTAACTAATCTTAGCACTATCGAATTTCAACGATTGTTACAACTTGCTTGTAAGCTCAAATTGTAGCCTTAACTGCTACCAATAAATCAAGTAAGGGGTGAACTGAGATTTTGACAGAATGACAGCAAGCTTTTGAATAGTAATCACTTCGTTGTATTCTTCAGCTGTTCTTCCGTCATATTTATGAACTTCCAACGGTAACTTGAGATGAATTTGAATCTTTGTATCCGTTGAATTCTTCTTGATTATTCCTTGGGCATTGTTTACATCATTTATTGTGATGCGGCGTCTTAATTGCTTTCGCCGAAATGCGTTGTTACAAGCTGTATTGATTGAAGTGCGTCGTTCCACATTCAGTTGCAATCTGCTATGTTCTTTCCCGAAGCATGTTCAGTTGAGGAGTGCTTGCAAACTGATTGAATATATCAACTGATCAGTTTCGAACTGATCAGTCAGTTGTTTTCAGTTATTAAGTCCAGTTGCTGAGTTTGCTCGATCAGTTGGTTCGTATTTTCAGTTGGTTGATTAGTTTGTCAAACTCCAGAATTTAGTTTCGAACATCTTCACTTTCATCTCTTTTGTCATGTGGTTGCTTACAAAGATTAAAAACATTGAGCTCCAAGGTCATGTTACCAAATGACAACTTCATTATTTCATTCCTGCAATTTATAAGAGCATTAGAAGTTGCTAAAAATGGATTTCCAAAAATTACAGGAATTGCATTACAAGCTTCGATAGGTTGTGTATCTAAAACTATGAAATCGACAGGATATACAAAGTTATCAACTTGGACCAATACGTCTTACCTACATACCTCTTGGCACTTTAACAGATCTATCGGCAAGTAAAAGTGTTACCGAAGTAGATTTTAACTCGCCTAGATTGAGTTCTTGATAAACTGAATATGGAAGTAAATTCACACTAGCTCCAAGATCAAGCAAGGCTTTTTTAATCTTTCTTTCTCCAAAAATACATGAAATAGTAGGACAACCAGGGTCTTTGTATTTCAAAGTATTATTATTTTGAATGATTGCACTTACTTGTTTTTTCCGAAGTGTGAGGAAAACCAGCATCCTTTAACATCGCGCTTGTCTGAACAGCAAAACCAGTAGCTTTCCTCACAACCATATCCTTCAAGATTCTAAACAAGAATCCACTTCAATACACCTTAAATTCAGAAGTGATGGCCATCATCACTTGTACCTTCTCCTTAGTCAGCCTGTCAAAAGTACCAGCTTTGACCAGTAGTGCCTTCGCCACAATATCGGCAAGCACTTGAAATTCCATTTTCAGAAGCTTCTTGAAGCAAGAGGGAGAGAGTTCCTCTCCAGAAGCTGAGAAAGTGACGAGGCAGCCGACATCTCCTCCTTAGAAATATCAGAAAAGTCAGAGATACCTGAGCATGAGAGAAAGAAGGTCGATTCCAATAGGGAAACATCAATGGAGATAGATGCACCTCCCTGGGAATAGATGATTTTCCCATTCCTCGACGGTTTCTTTGGCGTAGGAATCCAAGAGAGTAGTCTTGTATATAACAGCAGCTGCTTCCAAAAACCTTCGGAGACCAGATTTTTCAATTGCTTTGAACATTTTAACAAGATTCTCATCTTTGATGGTCAGAACCGATGCAAAGTTGACTTGATACGCATTTAGAGTGTAAGCTCCAGCCATTTCTGCAAACAAAAGGAATTCGGAGTAGATTCTGTAGTAGATGAATGCAAGAGAAAGCAGTAACTAGTAAGAAAAAGTCTGAAATCATAAAAAGTGAAATGGAATCGAAAAGGCGGTTAATATTCAAAATGTACAGCCGTCAGTGAAACATAAGGACACGTGTCAAAATGTGTTGCGGTTGTATTTTTGAAAAGTTAAAAAGAGAGTGTCAGATACGCCAAAATTTTAAAATAAACTAAAATAGGCGGGTTGTCCAAGCGTTTACTAAAGAAAATCAAAAGAGGGTTTGTCGTCTTATGATAATATCTACTGGAAGTCATGAAGTACTGAAATATTTTCAGCACCTTGATAAAAACCAGTAGACACATAGTTTTATCGAAAAGACAAACCTCCTTCTGCTTCTAATAAAGCACAGAAAAAAATATTCAGAATAAAATAATGTTCCCCCTCAATTAATGCAACTAATAAATGCAAAGATACGATATCTGAGGGAAAGACAGGTGACTCTTGATATTCGTGCAGGATGGGAACAGCTTAGCCGTCTCTTTAGCTTCCCCGAGGCATTATAAAAATATCTACAAGCTTACAAAATAAGTTATTTACACAAATAACAAATCAAAACAAGTGGATTATTGAAATGTTCTCTCGGAGTCTTCTCCGGAGTCTTATTCAGTAGATGAGTTACAAAGATAGCTTCTCTTAAGATGATTTTTGAAGACATTCTTTTCCAAGAGATGAAGACTTGGAAGAAATATCGTGATCTATAGATGGAGTATTTTCTTGACAGTATGAGGAACCATCCCTTTCGCAAATCATGATCATGCAAAGATAGAAGGGGATGATTCCAGCAGGTCCTAGTTAGATTCTTGCTGAAGTACTCAGTATTGCTGAAATCAACAAATTTAATATATTAGAAAATGTAATGCAACTAGTTTTATGAAAGAAATATTCCATTTTGTCATGCTTTTTACTTAATGCAAATAAATAAAAGGAAAGGGCAAGAGAAAACTCAGTCTGAGTAAGTCAAAAGACGTTTCAAATGACTTGAGTCTCTTCATCTTCTTCAATATTAAATGTAACCTCTCTATAAATAAGAAGAAAAATGTCAGATAACAACAATATGTCTAGTTCAAGCAATTCTGATGTCTGCAGCAGTACTCATAATTTAATTACAGAAAGAACACTTTCTCATCTCGTGTAATGCCCAAGATTTTATAACATGTTAGTTTGAGATTATTGATTTTGAGTGGACATGATTATAACAAGGTTATTTTAAGATTAAATTGAGATAATAATAGAGTTGGGCGAAAGTGACTCGCCCGGGCGGACGTTTTTGACCGCCCGCGCGAGAGTGCCTAGGAGAAGAGGGCCGAGATTCACTCGCCCGGGCGGATGTTTTTGACCGCCCGAGCGAGGCTGCTGGATGGGCGAGGGCCGCGAATTACTCGCCCGGGCGGCAACTTTGACCGCCCGAGCGAGAGCCGTGTACAGCCAAGGATTTGCCATGTGTTTCGAGACATGCAAGATATATATATATATAACATGCACGTTTTCTCTTCATTCCAGCATAATTTCAGACGTTCAGAGGAGAGAAACTTCATGGTCTTGCAACTTTTAATTTGGGGTTTTACAAGATTTAGCCAAACAAACCTTAATCCGATTGCGGTTTTGAACTCCTCTCATCATTAGCTACACGGTGACGTAAGTTTTCTTCGATTCCAGCATGTTTAGAAATATATGTGTTGGGAGAATTATGATTTAAGCTTAAGAATGTGTTCTTGTAGTTATTGACACCGTAGAAACGCAAGCGGATTGTAAAACAGATATCGTATGTGATAGTTTCGAATTCCAGTATATGTTGCATATAGATTGTGCAGATTTTTGAGGATATGATGTACTTGTGAGATCGATTATTGATCGTTGATATTGGATATTAGTCTATGTTGATATATGTTGAGAAATTGATTGACCGGTATCGAGAATTACGTCGTTATGCCGTCAAATTGTATTGAGATCACGTAGTAACTTGGTTATGTGTTGATTTAGATTAGAAATTGATAGAGTGCGTATCCACATTTCCATTTCAGATTCGTATTGACGACCGTGACAGCGATTCTACGACGAAAGGTATAGTACATGTTTTGTTTGGGGAATCACGACTCAAATGAGATCACATTTGAGTTTCCCAACCAAAATCACATACTTGTTTTATTGTTCATACTTTGATATGATTATGATTGTTATAGATTGGTTTATAGAACTTGTATCCAGATCTTGCTATGCTTTGTTTACAGATCATGTAGCATTGCATTATGCTTGTTTACAGATTTTGTATTCATGCATTAAGATAGGGCAGTCTGGAGATCAGGCAGACTACTAGATGTTCGGCGATATCTCAGCTTAGGGGAAGATCACCGCCCCTATTGTAGACGCGGATACAGATCAGGCCGAAGTCTAGGAATAAGACGTACAGCACCTCGATTGGTAGGGTAGGTGACAGCCAGTGACGTCTTATTCACAACGGGATCCCTAGAGTTTTAGTCGAGTCGCATCTAGACATGATTAGACTCGCATTGCATGATTATATATGAATGACATTCATATTAGCATGTTTCATGTTTTAGATTGTTGTATTGCATGTATACATGTTTATACTGGGATTTGTTCTCACCGGTTTTCCGGCTGTTGTTATGTCTGTATGTGTGCATAACAACAGGTGGGGCAGGATCTGGGTCACGACAGAGATGAGCGATGGACATAGCGTGGTGATCACGAGCCTAGCA
This sequence comes from Primulina eburnea, assembly GCF_022965805.1. NCBI lineage: Eukaryota > Viridiplantae > Streptophyta > Magnoliopsida > Lamiales > Gesneriaceae > Primulina > Primulina eburnea. The sequence goes on from NC_133107.1 coordinate 21,334,955, forward strand.
GATGGACTAGTAGAGTTACTTTTATCTTGTACTGTATTTCACTACTAGTTACAGAGGATGGATTAAAACAAGAAATGTTGTATCCTATGTTTGTATATTACGTTTGCATGTTGTAAAATAAATAAAGAACTGATGTTGTTTAGTTTCATTTGAGTAATGTAAAAAGCGAAAATTTGACCCACTTTTATATTATTGATCCATTTAATCCCAAGAAAAAGAATTAGAGCCCGGGTCACCACAACAGGTGGTATCAGAGCAGAGAGTTCCTTTAGACTGAGATAGGATAGAATGAGCGGGGTAGATCGAGTCTTCTTCCTTGCTTATGATGTGCTAGCATGATTATTGCTTTCCTATTACATGTTGTTTGTGTTTGATTTCTTTCAGCATGTGATAAACTGAATCAGAACTGATTCTAGATCAGAGGTAACTGACTAGAGGATGGCTGAGACAGTTGTATATATTGTATACTAATCCTTTGGATTATTAGATATGCCTCCTAGAAGAGCAGCCGTACCTCTACGACCAGCAGCGCCAGAACAGGGGAGTACATCCGGAGATCCTATGGATGTTACGGCGACCCCTATGGAGACGTTGCTGAAGCGATTCCAATCCTTTCGACCTCCCACTTTAAAAGGTACCGAGAATGCCATCGAGTGCGAAAGCTGGCTTGAGGATATCGAAATGCTATTCGACTCTTTGGAGTACAGTGATGAGAAGAGGATCAAGCTAATTGGCCATCAATTGCAAGATATAGCCAAGAATTGGTGGTTGAACATTAGGAGAGCTTTAGAGCAGCGGGGTACCGAGATTACTTGGAAGGTATTTAAGACCGAGTTTTATCAGCGTTTCTTTCCCATATCCTACCGTAAAGATAAAGGTGCAGAATTTGCCAATCTGAGGCAAGGGCCACTGAACATTGAGGAGTACGTTGCCAAATTTTCCTCTTTCCTTCGTTTTGCACCCCATGTTTCAGGGAACGATGAGGCCATGGCAAATCAGTTTATAAACGGCCTGAATCCAGATATCTTTACGTTGGTCAATACTGGGAGACCCGATAATTTCTCATATGCATTGAATCGTGCCAAAGGAGCTGAAGCAGGATTGCTTAGGCAACGGAGTGCTCCGTATGTTGCACCGAGTCCGAGACCGCCACTACCTCCATCCCAAGTTCCTCCTCCTCGATTTGAAAGTGGTGGTAGTAGTAGTGGACGCAAAGAACAGCAGAAGGCGAAGGGGAAACAGTTTAAAAGACCAGGGAGCAGTTCGTCGAGCTCCAGCGGATCAAGACAGAGTGGTTTTGATCAAAGTTCAAGGACTTCAGGTGTATATTGCAATAATTGTGGAGGTAGGCATGCAACTGAACAGTGCCAGGGAGTTACAGGCCGATGTAACATTTGTAGGCAACCGGGGCATTTTGCCAAAGTCTGTCCCCAGAGGAGTGTACAGCAAAGCCAGAGTGGAAGAGCATCCGGGCCAGTACCTCAGTTTGAGCGGCAGGCATCATCGGTTCACTCTTTTCAGCCTCCACCAGCACCGACTCAACCCAGAGGTCGTGGTAGTCAGACAGTGACTCAACCTCCGAGGCAACAGGCCCAAGCGTTTGCATTGACAGAGGAGCAAGCACAGGATGCACCAGATGATGTGATAGCAGGTAACTGTTCTCTTTATGGTTATCCTGCTTATATCTTGATAGATACAGGTGCATCGCATACATTCATTTCAGAGCGATTTGCATTGTTGCATTCTTTGCCTGTTGAGTCTTTGCTAGATGTTGTGTTTATTAATTCTCCGTTGGGAAGTGGATTGATATCTATAACTACGGTTAAACATTGCATTCTACAGTTTGAGGGGCATGAAATTGACCTAGATTGTATAGTGTTGGGTCTAGCTGATTTTGATTGTATAGTCGGTATTGACATGCTAACGAAGTATAGAGCTACCGTGGATTGTTTCCACAAGATTGTCAGATTCAGACCCGAGATGACAGACGAGTGGAAATTCTACGGGAAGGGTTCCAGATCTCGGATTCCCTTGATTTCGGCTCTTACTATGAACAGATTATTGCAAAAAGGAGCAGATGGTTTCTTTATTTATGTTGTAGACATGCAGAAGTCGAGCCCGACATTGGCAGATATACCAGTAGTGCGGGAATTTGCTGATATTTTTCCAGACGAGATCCCAGGATTACCTCCGGTTCGTGAGGTAGACTTTAGTATTGATCTTACACCAGGTACCGTCCCTATTTCGAGAGCTCCGTATAGGATGGCACCCATTGAACTAAAAGAATTAAAAGCACAATTAGAAGATCTTCTGGCCAAGGGATATATCAGACCTAGTGTATCTCCTTGGGGCGCTCCGGTGCTGTTTGTGCGGAAGAAAGACGGTTCGATGCGATTGTGTATAGACTACCGGCAGCTGAACAAGGCAACGATCAAGAATAAATATCCTTTGCCTAGGATTGATGATTTATTTGATCAGTTGCAGGGATCCTCCGTGTATTCGAAGATTGATTTGCGTTCTGGATATCATCAGCTCAGAGTTCGAAATGTAGATATACCGAAGACAGCATTTCGAACCAGGTATGGACATTATGACTTTATTGTCATGCCTTTTGGTTTAACCAATGCTCCTGCGGTATTTATGGGCTTGATGAACCAAGTGTTTCAGAGGTATTTAGATGAATTTGTGATTGTCTTCATTGATGACATTTTGGTGTATTCGAAAAATAGAAATGAGCATGCAGAGCATCTCAAAATTGTTTTGCAGACGTTGAGAAACGAGCGACTGTATGCGAAATTGTCAAAGTGTGAGTTTTGGTTGAATCGAGTTGTATTCTTGGGGCATAACATTTCTGGAGATGGTATTTCTGTAGATCCAAGTAAAGTGGAAGCTGTGATCAGTTGGTCGAGACCGACTTCTGTACCAGAAATCCGCAGTTTCATGGGCTTAGCCGGATACTACAGAAGATTTATCAAAGATTTCTCCAGTATTGCAACGCCAATAACGCAATTGACGCAAAAGAATGCACCATTTGTTTGGTCAGAGGAGTGCGAGTCTAGCTTCATGGAATTGAAGAAAAGGCTGACTAGTGCTCCAGTACTGACGATACCTTCAGGTACGGGTGATTTCGTTGTATATTGTGATGCTTCTCATAGAGGTTTGGGATGTGTTCTTATGCAGCGAGGCCATGTGATCGCATACGCCTCGAGACAATTGAAGCCACATGAAGTTCGATACCCCATACATGATCTGGAATTGGCGGCTATTGTATTTGCACTAAAGATTTGGCGTCATTATCTCTACGGCGAGAAATTTGAGATCTTTTCCGATCACAAGAGCCTAAAGTACCTATTCTCTCAATCAGAATTGAATATGAGGCAGCGTAGATGGCTTGATCTGCTAAAAGACTTTGATTGTGAAATCAAATATTATCCAGGAAAGTCTAACGCAGCAGCAGATGCCTTGAGTCGGAAGGTATGTGCCTTGTCCTTATCGACGATAGGTGTTACAAAGTTAGTTGAAAGTTGCTGTTGTTCTGGATTAGCATTTGATACAGATAAGAAGCCACTACGACTTACTGCTATTCAAGTTGAGCCGGACTTGATCAGGAGGATTAAAGAAGCTCAACGAACCGATCAAAATGTACAAAAATCGATCCAAATGGTCAGATCAGGGCATGTATCAGAATATCAGGTACGTGATCATGTGTTGTACGTCAATAACCGTCTTGTAGTGCCAGATGTTCCAGATTTGAAACATCAGATTATGTCCAAAGCACACTGCAGTCGGTTCAGCATTCATCCTGGTGGCAGGAAGATGTACAATGATTTAAAGACACAGTTCTGGTGGAAATAGATGAAGTCAGACATCGCAGAGTATGTGTCTAAATGCTTGAACTGCCAACAGGTGAAAGCCGAGAGGAAGAAGCCGGGAGGTTTACTTCAGAGCTTATCTATTCCAGAATGGAAATGGGACCACATTTCCATGGATTTTGTGACGAAGTTACCTCGAACATCCAGAGGCTGCGATGCGATTTGGGTTATTATTGACAGATTGACCAAATCTGCTTGTTTCATTCCATACAAAATGACGTATAGACAAGACCAGATGGCGGAGATATATATTCGAGAGGTAGTCAGGTTGCATGGAGTGCCAAAGTCCATCGTATCAGATCGTGATCCACGATTCACTTTGCACTTCTGGCACAGCTTACAGCAGGCTTTAGGTACGACATTACACCTGAGTACTGCTTATCATCCTCAGACAGACGGACAGTCAGAACGGACTATCCAGACTCTAGAGGATATGCTAAGGGCCGTCGTGCTAGATTTCGGCATTGGTTGGCAAGATTCTCTACCTCTTTGCGAATTTTCTTACAATAACAGCTATCAGACGAGCATTGAAATGGCACCGTTTGAAGCTTTGTATGGCAAGAAGTGCAGATCTCCGCTATATTGGGATGATATCTCAGATGTACCAGAACTTGGGCCAGATATGATTCGTGACATGACTGAGAAGGTAAAAGTTATTCAGAAGAGGATGAAGACAGCACAAGATCGACAAGCAAAGTATGCCAATATCAGACGTAGACCGTTAGTATTCGAGGCAGGAGATAGAGTATTCTTAAAGATTTCTCCATTCAGAGGCGTTGTTCGATTTGGCAAACGCGGGAAACTATCTCCTCGATACATTGGTCCTTACGAGATTCTTGAGAAGATTGGCGATCGAGCTTATCGACTTGCACTTCCTCCTTCTCTATCCGGGATACATGATGTCTTTCATGTATCGATGTTGCGTAAGTATATGCCAGATGTTTCTCATGTCATTCAACCTGACGAAGCTGAACTTGATCAGACATTGAGCTATGTGGAACAACCGATACAGATCCTTGATCGGAAAGAAAAGAGGCTCAGAACGAAGATTATTCCACTTGTGAAAGTTCAGTGGAGTCGTCATGGCATCGAAGAAGCGACGTGGGAGACGGAAGCAATTATGCGACAGAAACACCCTGAGCTATTTATATGATGTAAGTAACTCTTCAGTATTGATTATATTACTTGTCATGGATATTTGATAATTTACCTGCGAGTTCGAGGACGAACTTATATCTTAGAGGGGGAGAAATGTAATGCCCAAGATTTTATAACATGTTAGTTTGAGATTATTGATTTTGAGTGGACATGATTATAACAAGGTTATTTTAAGATTAAATTGAGATAATAATAGAGTTGGGCGAAAGTGACTCGCCCGGGCGGACGTTTTTGACCGCCCGCACGAGAGTGCCTAGGAGAAGAGGGCCGAGATTCACTCGCCCGGGCGGATGTTTTTGACCGCCCGAGCGAGGCTGCTGGATGGGCGAGGGCCGCGAATTACTCGCCCGGGCGGCAACTTTTGACCGCCCGAGCGAGAGCCGTGTACAGCCAAGGATTTGCCATGTGTTTCGAGACATGCAAGATATATATATATATATAACATGCACGTTTTCTCTTCATTCCAGCATAATTTCAGACGTTCAGAGGAGAGAAACTTCATGGTCTTGCAACTTTTAATTTGGGGTTTTACAAGATTTAGCCAAACAAACCTTAATCCGATTGCGGTTTTGAACTCCTCTCATCATTAGCTACACGGTGACGTAAGTTTTCTTCGATTCCAGCATGTTTAGAAATATATGTGTTGGGAGAATTATGATTTAAGCTTAAGAATGTGTTCTTGTAGTTATTGACACCGTAGAAACGCAAGCGGATTGTAAAACAGATATCGTATGTGATAGTTTCGAATTCCAGTATATGTTGCATATAGATTGTGCAGATTTTTGAGGATATGATGTACTTGTGAGATCGATTATTGATCGTTGATATTGGATATTAGTCTATGTTGATATATGTTGAGAAATTGATTGACCGGTATCGAGAATTACGTCGTTATGCCGTCAAATTGTATTGAGATCACGTAGTAACTTGGTTATGTGTTGATTTAGATTAGAAATTGATAGAGTGCGTATCCACATTTCCATTTCAGATTCGTATTGACGACCGTGACAGCGATTCTACGACGAAAGGTATAGTACATGTTTTGTTTGGGGAATCACGACTCAAATGAGATCACATTTGAGTTTCCCAACCAAAATCACATACTTGTTTTATTGTTCATACTTTGATATGATTATGATTGTTATAGATTGGTTTATAGAACTTGTATGCAGATCTTGCTATGCTTTGTTTACAGATCATGTAGCATTGCATTATGCTTGTTTACAGATTTTGTATTCATGCATTAAGATAGGGCAGTCTGGAGATCAGGCAGACTACTAGATGTTCGGCGATATCTCAGCTTAGGGGAAGATCACCGCCCCTATTGTAGACGCGGATACAGATCAGGCCGAAGTCTAGGAATAAGACGTACAGCACCTCGATTGGTAGGGTAGGTGACAGCCAGTGACGTCTTATTCACAACGGGATCCCTAGAGTTTTAGTCGAGTCGCATCTAGACATGATTAGACTCGCATTGCATGATTATATATGAATGACATTCATATTAGCATGTTTCATGTTTTAGATTGTTGTATTGCATGTATACATGTTTATACTGGGATTTGTTCTCACCGGTTTTCCGGCTGTTGTTATGTCTGTATGTGTGCATAACAACAGGTGGGGCAGGATCTGGGTCACGACAGAGATGAGCGATGGACATAGCGTGGTGATCACGAGCCTAGCAGATGGACTAGTAGAGTTACTTTTATCTTGTACTGTATTTCACTACTAGTTACAGAGGATGGATTAAAACAAGAAATGTTGTATCCTATGTTTGTATATTACGTTTGCATGTTGTAAAATAAATAAAGAACTGATGTTGTTTAGTTTCATTTGAGTAATGTAAAAAGCGAAAATTTGACCCACTTTTATATTATTGATCCATTTAATCCCAAGAAAAAGAATTAGAGCCCGGGTCACCACATCTCGAAACTCTGATGAAAACTATTTAAGAGTATGTCTGGATGAAGGTCATGTCTTCATGGTTTAAGGTGCAAGATCTCAAGAACATGCATCGAAATGGTTTGACTCCTACTGCTGCACAGAGAGAAACAACAAAAAAAAGTACAAACAACGGTTTGACGTCAAGCATATTACTGAGCTTGATTCTGATCAGGTACTGCTACATGTGATGCTGTGGAAGTAATGGCATCAGCTAGAAAAGATTTCTAGTGCAGAATCCTTCACGAGGATTCGAATCCATGAATTAAATAATTGGATTACTGAGTGGCAAGGTTCTGTAGACACTGAATTGTGTCGTGTACATGGTTTCGATTTTATTCGCAATGAAATATCAGTAGTCTGCAGCAAGTTGTCTCTTTAATAAAAAAACTGACGTTAGTTGAATAACATATAATTGATAATAATTTAACAAAGTAATGACAATGATATACTCAAGTTAAATCAATTAAACCAAGTATATTACGAAAATAAGAAAACTTATTCTCAGGCAGAGGGTTTGTAAAGATGTATGCTGCTTGTTGATCAGTAGATACGTATTCCAGACGAATATTCTTCTTCTGCACATGATCTCTAATGAAATGATGTCTGATATCAATGTGCTTTGTTCTGGAATGAAGTACTAGATTATGCGTGATTGCTATAGCACTGGTATTGTCACAGAAAATAGGTGATTCAGAGGCTTGAACTCCATAGTATTTAAGTTATTGTTGCATCCACAATATTTGAGAACAGCAGCTTCCAGCAGCAAGGTATTCTGCTTATGCAGTAGACGTAGCTATAAAAGTCTGCTTCTTACTAAACCAAGAGATCAACCTATCACCAAGAAATTGACAAAAACCACTTATGCTCTTTCTATCCAGTTTGCAACCTGCATAGTCAGCATCTGAATATCCAATAAGATTGAAAGAAGAATCATTGGGATACCATAGGCCAACATTTTGAGTACCCTTCAAATATTTCAGAAACGTTTAGCAGCAACATAATATGATTGCTTATGGTTAGATTGAAATCTTGCAAAAATACAAACATCAAACATAATATCAGGTCTATTGGCAGTAAGATATAATAATGAATCAATTAGACTGTTGCGACTTTGATTGTTGCACTCCCAATAGCAGGTTGTCCAAGTGTAGTATAATTCGGTGAGTCCGAATATTGAATCCATAGGGAAGTTAAGGTAATTACAAGTTCACTACCATATCTTTTGTTTTGTTTTTTTTTTTCTTTTTGTTTTAATTGTTTGAATCTTTAATTGGTAATTTTTAATTGTTCAAATTTTAATGTAAGTAGTTGAGATTAGAGGATCCACTTTTGGTATTTCAATAAAGTTAACATTAATGAACATTAAAGGGTTGGTAAAACCAAACTAACATTTAAATGGTACCAAGAAATTAATATTATGATACATTGTCATATAATAAATCAAGACATCCACTTTAAATGGTGGTAAAACCAAACTAACATTTAAATGGTTCCGAGAATTTAATATTATGATATATTCATATATAATAAATAAAGGCATCCATTTTAAATGGTTGGTAATACAAAACTAACATTTAAATGGTTCCAAAAATTTAGTTTAACATATAGCAACAATAAATCAAAACTCCCACTTATAAGTAGGGTATAAGAATGCTTAAATAAATAAATATAACATAAACAATATATAATGATTAAATAATATAAAACATAGATTATTACCTTTTAATAACCTTATTATCATGCCAAGAGTTTCACCTTTTCATCTCAACTTTGAGATTTTAGCTACTCATTATTCAAAGTGTACAACTTTGAATATGAAATTAACATGCTAATTATATTTAAATGAATAAATAAAAAAAAACAAAGAGAGAAATATTATGAACTCAAAGATTTGTTCATAAAATGAGAGATATCTCAATTCTTTACAATGCACCCCTATTTATAGCCAAATTTGAGGAGACAACCACAAATAAAATATTATGGTTTTACACATAAGTCTTCATTGGTGTTCTCAGAAATTATATTTTAATACACATCACTTTTGAAAATCTTCCCACCCAAATTTTCGTTTCCACATAAAACAAAACATGTAGATATCTTAGTTGTTTGAATTATTGTATTTGTTTTACCATTTGACCAAGTAATTTGAGAGATATGGTCAAAATGATAGAGCATGGTACAACTGCCACTCCTTTGATAACTTTATTTGTTGCTTAATTTGATCCCAACTGTGAGAGGATTTTAACTCAAGCTTGTCACCAATATTGTAGATATTATCATCAACTTTCTACAGGTCCAAGATTCATCTTAATCCCATTTGCAACGCCAAGTTTATTCTTGTTTTATCGAACCTGTAAAAAAGTAAAAACTTATAATTACACAACAAATTATTTTTTATACAATTTATTATATAACATATACATATATAGATATATATCTTATCTTTTTTTTAACATCACTGAATCTGACTAAGTTTATTCTTCTTGATCACACGTTTATTTAATTAAGACAATATATTTCTCGCTTTCTATTTTTTTTCTTCTTTTTTTATGAGAGATAGATGGGTCGTACCATATAACTTTAAAATTACATAGATCTTCAACATCTTTTTTTTTTTTTCTTTTTTTTTTTGGAAATATCATACATATATTTTTTTCAAAAATAAGAACTCAAGATATAAACAATAGATAGTCTCTCTAATGATCAATAAAGGCTCGAAGCTGTTTTCTCAGTCCTCTCCATTAACTCACAAAATATGTGTGAGTTTAAAATTTTAGGCACTCTTATAAGGTATATCTTGGGCTATATACTTTAACACCTGATTTAATCACAATGGTTAATCACTCAAAAAGATTTCATAAATCATATTTTTATAATGATCAGAACATTAAAATTGACTTTTTTTTTCAAATAAAAATTTAAACATCCTTAAATAGATTAATACATGTTCTAATTTAAACCTTTCAAACATGTAATGTATGATATTTTTGCAAAAATTACTAAGATACAAACAATAAACACGGTTTTATTTTAAAATAATATATTTTTAAATATATATATATTTTAATATTTTTTATTTTTTTTTTAAATAAGTTTGTTCTTCCCCCAATCAGAATATAACGTCGTCCCTAATGTCAAAATAACTATTAATAAAGAGTACATAATGTAAGTGATATCACCTGGAATTTTATTGAATATAACAAACTAGAACAAACGCAAACCAATTCACGACTATTGAATCAATGATCCAACTTTTTTTTCTTAATTTGATTGCGACCAATTGATCTTTGTTATCATCGGACCAGGCTTACGAACAAAAAGCTTCCAAATTATAAATTAATTGGTTAGAAGTTGAAGCAGAGATGAGCATTCGTCGTGAATTTTCTGAAATGAAATTCTGTTCCACAGCTTTATCAAGAAATGTCAACAAACTGTCATAATAATTATTGATATTCAACAAGCCCACATGTTTATTACAGATATTAAGTTGTGCCCAAGAAATAATGTGAAAAATTTCTTCTAATGTACCAAAACCACCTGGTAGTTCGTAAAAGCATCATAATTTTCAATCATTTCGGTGATTCTTTCATACATAGAAGAAGCTTTTAATTTCTCCCCAATCGTAACAAATGTAATATTTCCTTCAGCTAAGGCTAAAGGAATAATACCCAAAACCCGACTACCTCCAAGATGAGCAGATGTGGAAATAGATCTCATTAACCCAATATTATCTCCCCCATATACCAAGTGAATTTTTCTCTCAGCCAATATCTTTCCTAGATTATTCGCTGCTTCTACAAACACTTCATTTTTTCTAGGACTCGACCCACAAAATACACAAATATTTTTCAAGGTTTGTGCAGAGGATCCAGCCATGTTTTTACTTCTTTTTTATCTGCGAAAATAAAGAGAAAGATGAGAGATTTTATAGGGGTAATATGTTATCATGACAAAACTATGGGTCACAGTTGTAAACAAAATAAACAGTAAAAACAATTATGGCACACATGCATATAAACAGTAGTGTGAATGCAAATGTTCTGAATGCAAATGTTCCAAAAAGACATGTAAATGTAGTTTTTTTTTATCTTCGAGTGCAATGGGAATTTGATAATAGCCTAAATATCCGTCAAGAAAACAGTAATAGGGATGACATGCTACTCTTTCTAAAATTTGATCCAAATATGGTAATGAAAAATGATCTTTTCTAGTGGCGTCATTTAATTTTCTATAATCATTACACATCCGCCAACTAGATGGGACTCGACTTGTTAACAATTCACCTTTTTTATTTTTTATCACTGTGATGCCAGATTTTTCGGAACTACTTGCGTTGGACTTACCCACTTACTATTAGAAATAGGATAGATAATTCCAACATCAAGTAGTTTGAGAACTTCAGTTTTCACAACATCTTTCATGTGTGGATTAAATCTCCTTTGTGGTTGAGATGTTTTAGCATTTTCCTCTAAATGAATTCTGTGTGTGCAAATTAGTGGATTAAAGGCCTTTAGATCTTTTAATGTCCAACCAATTGCATTTTTATGTCTTTTAAGCATATCAACTTTTTACCTTCTTGATCACTTTCTAGTTTGGAAGAAATTACCACCGGATATGAAATGATTATTTTTTTTATTCTTAGTTTGGGAACTAACTTTTGTCATTTCTATATATATATACAAATATATATATATATATATATATATATATATATATATATATATATATATATATATAAACAGTAAATCAAGGTTCCTATTTTAAATGGTTGGTAAAAACAAACTAACATTTAAATGGTTCCAAGAATTTAATATTATGATATATTCATATATAATAAATCAAGGCATCCCCTTTAAATGGTTGGTAATACAAAACTAACATTTAAATGGTTTTAAAAATTTATTGTAACATATGGCAACAATAAATCAAAACTCTCATTTATAAATAAGGTATAAAAATGCTTAAAGAAATAAATTTAACATAAACAATAAATAATGATTAAATAATATAAAACATAGATTATTACCTTTTAATAACCTTATTATCATGCCAAGAGTTTCACCTTTTTATCTCAACTTTGGGAAGTTAGCTACTCATTATTCAAAGTGTAAAACTTTGAATATGAAATTAACATGCTAATTATATTTAAATGAAGAAATAAAGAAAAGACAATGAGAGAAATATCATGAACTCAAAGATTTGTTCATAAAATGAGGGATATCTCAATTCATTACAATGCACCCCTATTTATAGCCAAATTTGGGGAGACAACCACAAATAAAATATTACTTTTTACACATAAGTATTCATTGGTGTTTCAAGAAATTATATTTTAATGCACATCACTTTTGAAAATCTTCCCATCCGAATTTTCTTTTCCACATAAAACAAAACATTTAGATATCTGAGTTGTTTGAACTGTGATATTTTTTTTTTCTATTTGACCAAGTAATTTGAGAGATATGGTCAAAATGCTAGAGCATGGTAAAACTGCCACTATGACAAACTTTTTCAAAAGTTTCCTTGGTATAATTAGCCTGATTTATTAAGATTCCAGTATCAAGTTGCTTAATCTGCAGTCCTACAAAGAATGTCAATTCTCCCATCATGCTCATTTCAAATTGTTCATGCATTAATTTAGAAAACTTTTGCACATAGTTTGGAGTTAGTTGACCCAAAGATAATGTTATCAACATAAATATGTACCAACAGAATGTGCTTATTCTTAACTAAAGTGAACAAAGTCTTGTCTACTTTGCCGATTGTAAAGTCATTCTTACAAGAAATTGTGAAAGCGTTTCATACCAAGCTCGGGGTGCATGTTTTAAACCATACAGGGCTTTGTGTAATTTAAACAAATGATTCGGTAAGAAATGATCAATAAAACCAGGAGGTTGTTCAACATAGACATCTTTTTGTAGTAGACCATTTAGAAAGGCACTTTTCAAGCCCATCTGATAAACTTTGAGGTTTTTGAAAGCAGCAAAGACTAAGAATATTCTGAGCACACATGCATATAAACAGTAGTGTGATTGTGCCTCACAATTTTCCTCTGGTTTTACGTCCAGAAACGGCTTCAACATCTTCTATGAGTCGAGGATATGTTTCCCATCCAATTTTCTTATTGGCAAACATGGTCTTTTTTAGTCGGAAATCCAAGACTACTAAGATGACGCTCATCTTGGAATTGTTTCCATAAACGGAGAAGTTCAATATACACGTGTCCACTAGAATGCGTCTCAAGAGTCAATAAGATGTTATCTAAGGACTCCTTACTCATCTCATTCTTAATGAAATCAATTTTATCTTCTCTGTTATTGGAAACACATCCCAAAGATCTGCATCATGTGTCACAAGTTTATCTTGCACACTTATGACAAACCCTTAATCTTTTGGCCCTTTGTTTTTTCGCATAAGTACTTTTTCCTAATCCAGGCAAATACTGAATAAGCAATGATTGTGGAACTTCTTCTCCTAATCAGACCTTATCTTCTATTACAAGACGAAATATTCTGGAATTCCTTTTTGCATTAGCAATCTCAATCTTTCACAACTACATGCATAAATTTTTCTTAGAACATTTTCAGAAACATAAGGAAAATATTTACAAATTTTTGAGAGAATTTCATCCATTTTGAAAAGAAAAGAAATGATTATTTTTTTTATTTTTGTATCAGCAATTGTGGGAAACTGATTGAACCGACTATGAGAGTCACGGACTACCGTTATCCGCCATTTAATCGATAAAATAAAAAGATTAAGGAAACCTGAAACAAAAACAAACAAAATTAAATGCAACACAAAAAAAATCAAGGATCGGAAAGGGAAATAAACTCTTCTTGAAAGATTTCATTTTCTAAAAATGGTTTAAGCCTTTGTCCATTTACTTTAAAAACATCACCATTTATAGGATTTTCAATATCCACAGCTCCATAAGTATACACATGATTTAAAACATGTGGGCTTGTCTATCTTGATCGTAATTTTCCTGGGAATATGTATAGTCGCGAATTATAAAGCAAAACGTTTTTACCAATCTCAAAAGATTTTTTAAGAATTGTTTTATCATGAAATGTTTTGATTTTTTCTTTATAAATCCTTGAATTCTCATACGCGTCATTTCTTAGTTCATCAAGTACATTAAGTTGCAATTTGCGCAACTTTTTGGCATCATCCATGCTTGAATTAAAAGTTTTGATCGCCCAATAAGCTTTATGTTCCAATTCCACAGGAAAATGATAATGTTTTACGTAAACCAACCAATAGAGAGATATATTCAATGATGTTTTAAAAGCTATTCGATATGTCAAGAATGCATCATTAAGTCGCATAGACCAATCTTTTCTATTTGGTTAAAAAAAAATTCCAAAATTTGTTTTATCTCCCTATTAGCTAATTCAACTTGTCCATTTGTTTGAGGATGATAAGGAGTAGTTGCTTTGTGAGTAATACCATATTTTTCATTAATGAAGCAAATGGTGTATTAACAAAGTTAGTTCCCCCATCACTTATCATGGCTCGAGGAATTCCAAATCTACTAAAAATATTTTTTAAAAAAATTTGAAAACGATTTTATGATCATTTGTTCGACATGTATCATGGCTCGAGGAATTCAAAATCTATTAAAAATATTTTCTTTTAAAAATTTGAAGTCGATTTTATGATCATTTGTTCGACATGGAATTGCCTCTATCCATTTGGAAACATAATCAACTGCAACTAAAATTTACAAGTATCCAAACGACGGTGGAAAAGGTCCCACAAAATCAATTCCCGACAGTCAAAGATTTCAATCTCAATGATAAGATTCAAAGGCATCATGTTTCTTTTTGAAATCGCACATAATTTTTGACAATTTTCATTTGTGGGTGTCTTTAAACAAAATGGGCCAATAAAATCCACACTGCAAGATTTTTGCAGCCGTTTTCTTTGAAGAAAAATGTCCTCTGCGTGCTTCTGAATGACAAAATTTAATGACACTACTTACCTCATTGTCGGGTATGCAACGTCAAAAAATTTGATCTGGATAATACTTAAACATATACGAATCATCCCAATAGAAGTTTTTTACCTCATTTAAAAAATTTCTTTTATATTGAGAACTCCATTGCGGTGGCATTTTTCCTATCACAAGAAAATTTACTATGTTAGCAAACCAAGGTGTAGTAGTAACAGAAAATAGATGTTCATCAGGAAAATTATCGTTAATTAGTGTCATTTCACAAGATGATCATGTTACTACTCTTGATAAATGATCAGCTACGACATTCTCGGTTCCTTTTTTATTTTTGATCACAATGTCAAATTCCTTGAGCAACAAAATCCATCGTATCAATCGTGGCTTTGCATCCTGTTTGGTCAACAAATATCTAATAGCAGAATGATGAGTAAACACAATAGCTGTTGATCCTATCAAATAAGAACGAAATTTATCTAATGCAAATATTACAGCAAGTAGTTCTTTTTCAGTTGTGGAGTAATTCATTTGAGCGTTGTTTAAAATTTTACTTGCATAATATATCACATAAGGCTTACTGTTTCTTCTTTGACCCAATACTGAACCAACTGCATAATCACTCGCATCGCACATAATTTCAAATGGTAAATACCAATGAAGAGGTTGCATGATAGGAGGTTATGTTAAATGTCAAATGATTTTATCGAAAGCATTTTGACATTCTTGAGTCCACTCAAATGCAGTGTCTTTGTTTAAGAGGTTACAAATGGGTTTAGAGATTAAACTAAAGTTCTTTACAAACCTCCTATAAAGTCCAGCATGTCCCAAAAATGAGCGAATTTCTTTAATGGTTTTTGGAGATGGTAAATTGGCAATGAAATCAACTTTTGCTTTATCAACTTCAATTACATGAGATGAAACGACATGTCCCAAAACAATTCCAGAAGTAATCATATAATGACATTTTTTCTAATTTAAAAGAAGACCTTTTTCCTCGCATTTTGTTAACACTTTTTCAAATTTTCAAGACAATTATCAAATGTATTCCCAAAACATTTAAATCATCCATGAAAATTTCCAAACAATTTTCAACCATGTCGCGAAATGCTTAGCATATATCTTTGAAATGTTGCTGGGGCATTGCATAAACCAAATGGCATCCTTCTGAATGCAAATGTTCCAAAAAGACATGTAAATGTAGTTTTTTTTATCTTCGAGTGCAATGGGAATTGATAATAGCCTAAATATCCGTCAAGAAAACAGTAATAGGGATGACATGCTACTCTTTCTAAAATTTGATCCAAATATGGTAATGAAAAATGATCTTTTCTAGTGGCGTCATTTAGTTTTCTATAATCATTACACATCCGCCAACTAGATGGGACTCGACTTGTTAACAATTCACCTTTTTTATTTTTTATCACTGTGATGCCAGATTTTTTCGGAACTACTTGCGTTGGACTTACCCACTTACTATTAGAAATAGGATAGATAATTCCAACATCAAGTAGTTTGAGAACTTCAGTTTTCACAACATCTTTCATGTGTGGATTAAATCTCCTTTGTGGTTGAGATGTTTTAGCATTTTCCTCTATATGAATTTTGTGTGTGCAAATTAGTGGATTAAAGGCCTTGAGATCTTTTAATGTCCAACCAATTGCATTTTTATGTCTTTTAAGCATATCAACTTTTTACCTTCTTGATCACTTGCTAGTTTGGAAGAAATTACCACCGGATATGTTTCGTCTTCTCCAAGGAATGCATACTTTAATTCTGCTTGGAAGGGTTTTAACTCCAATATGGGTGGTTAATCTTTGTTCTCATATTTTGCCTCAAATTCTCTGTCTGATCCTGATAACGAGTAATACATGATAAAATCATCAAAATCAATTTCAATATTTTCTTTAACAGTATCAATTGAACAAATATCTAGTTGTCACGAGTACTCCCTTCTTGAATGTTTTCTTCCATGAGTTTCAATAAGATTTTCATCTTCACTTTCATCTCCTTTGTCATATGGTTGCTTACAAAGATTAAAAAAATTAAGCTTTAAGGTCATGTTACCAAATGACAACTTCATTATTCCATTCCTGCAATTTATAAGAGCATTAGAAGTTGCTAAAAAATGGATTTCCAAAAATTACAGGAATTGCATTACAAGCTTCGATAGGTTGTGTATCTAAAACTATGAAATCGACAGGATATACAAAGTTATCAACTTGGACAAACACGTCTTCTACCATACCTCTTGGCACTTTAACAGATCTATCGGCAAGTAAAAGTGTTACTAAGTAGGTTTTAACTCACCAAGACTGAGTTCTTGATAAACTGAATATGGAAGTAAATTCACACTAGCTCCAAGATCAAGCAAGGCTTTTTTAATCTTTCGTTCTCTAATAATACATGAAATAGTAGGACAACCAGGGTCTTTGTATTTCAAAGTATTATTATTTGAATGATTGCACTTACTTGTTCGGCTGAAAATGCTTTCTTTTTCATATTCAATTTTCTTTTCACAGTGCACAAGTTTTTCAAAATTTGGCATATGATGGTACCTGCTTTATTGCATCTAATAAAGGAATATTAACTTTTACTTGTTTAAAAATATCATATATATCAGAAATTAAATTTGATTTTTTTTTGTATTTTCAATGCATGAGGGAATGTGGTGGCACTATCTGTTGATCCTACTCTTCGCAAGTTATGGGTTCCACTTCATTACCCTTTGGAGTTGATTTATCATCATCTTCATAAGGTTCAAGAATGGATTTTTCCACAACCTTACCACTGCGAAGGGTAATAACAGATTTTATCTGATCCATCGGTTGAGTTCCAGAAGTTCCAGTTTGTGAATGATGATCATTAGGAATACGCTGTGGTTGTGAAGGAAATTTACTTTTTTCATGAACATTAAGTGCAGATGCAAATTTAGCAAGAGTATCTTTCAAATCTGTCATGGATTGAGCAGTTTGAGTATTGATAGACTCTTGCTTTGCAATGAAAGAATTCAATATATCTTCAAAGTTCCTTTTAGGTGGAGGAACATAAGGCGCATAATTTTGAAAATTTTGATGATTTTGGAAATGTGGTTGTAAAAATTGTGCAGCATTATCATTCCTTCAACTAAAATTTGGATGATTTCGCCAACCTGGATTGTAATTTTGAGAAAATGGTTCAAAATTTGGCCTTTTGAAATTGTTAAAAACATTGTCTTGTTCATGGAGACATTCTCTAAAAGAGGGCAAAGTGGGACAATCTTTTGTAGAATGATCGCATGTATCACAGATGTGACACATAATTTCTTGAACAGATTTAAATTGACCATTCTTTTTCAATTCAAGTGCCTCAACTTTTCTTGCCAAAGAGGTAAATCTAGCTTGGAGATCGTGTTCATCTTTGAGGGTGTACATACCTCCACCAGATGTGGGAGATTGAATCTTGTTTGATGGTTCGATTGTACCTATAGTGTCCCAATTTTGAACATTTTCAGCTAATAAATCGAGATACTCAATTGTCTCGTTTGGATCTTTATCTTCAAATGTTCCATTACACATAAATTCAACCATTTTCCTATCTTTAGGTGTTAAGCCTTCATAAAATTGGGAAACGACTCTCCACATTTAAAAACCATGATGTGGACAAAGATTAAGCAATTCTTTATATCTATCCCAAAACTGATTAAAAATTTCTCCTTGTTTTTGAGTGAAACTGATGATTTGCCTTTTGAAAGAATTTGTTCTATGAGATGGAAAAAACTTTTTCAAAAATTTTTGTTGTAATTCATCCCAAGTTCGAATGGATCCCGATCTAAGATTTTGTAACCAAGTTTTAGTTTTATCTTTTAAAAAAAAAAGGTAAAAGCTCAAGTCGAATGGTGTTCATGCTACAAATTAGATCATTATATGTGTTGCACTTCTTCAAATTCTCGTAAATGCATGCATGGATTTTCAGAATCTAAGCCAAGAAAGTGGGGGTAAAAGTTAGATAATAACAGGCTTAAAATTGAAATAAGATGGATCTGGGGGAAAAACTAGACATGAAGGTGCAGTAGTACATGTAGGATTCATGTGATCTCTAAGTGTTCTTCGCCTATCATGATCATGTTGAGATTGAATTTCATCTTCATTTTCCTGGATGGGTTCTTCCGCCATGTTTTGTATAAATAAAGTGTTATTTCTAATGAGTCGACCACTAAGTGTACGTGACCAAATGCTCATGCAAGTGCAAAAGAAAAACACACAAAAGAAAAAAAATTCAAAGAAAGAAAAACAAACTATAAACAAAATTAAATAGATTTGAAATTAAATTATATTTCTCCGGCAACGACGCCAAAAACTTGTTGCGACTTTTATTGTTTCACTCCCAATAGCAGGTTGTCCACAAGTAGTATAATTCGGTGAGTCCAAATATCGTATCCACAGGGAAGCTAAGGTAATTACCAGTCCACTATTATATTTTTTTTTTTGTTTTTTTTTCTTTTTGTTTTAATTATCTGAATATTTAATTGGTAATTTTAATTGTTCAAATTTTAATTTAAGTAATTGAGATTAGAGGATCCACTCTTGGTATTTTAATAAAGTTAACATTAATGAACATTATTGAAATCCACTTAATAAAATGGTTCCAATATATTAAATAATCATATTTATATTATGTTATATACTATTATCTTATAAGTATAAAATATATATCAAAACTAATAAATGTTGTCAAGTATTTATTGTGCTACATATATATATATATATATATATATATATATATATATATATATATATATATATATAAACAGTAAATCAAGGTTCCTATTTTAAATGGTTGGTAAAAACAAACTAACATTTAAATGGTTCCAACAATTTAATATTATGATATATTCATATATAATAAATCAAGGCATCCACTTTAAATGGTTGGTAATACAAAACTAACATTTAAATGGTTCCAAAAATTTAGTGTAACATATGGCAACAATAAATCAAAACTCTCATTTATAAGTAAGGTATAAATTGCTTAAAGAAATAAATTTAACATAAACAATAAATAATGATTAAATAATATAAAACATAGATTATTACCTTTTAATAACCTTATTATCATGCCAAGAGTTTCACTTTTTTATCTCAACTTTGGGAAGTTAGCTACTCATTATTCAAAGTGTAAAACTTTGAATATGAAATTAACATGCTAATTATATTTAAATGAAGAAATAAAGAAAATACAATAAGAGAAATATCATGAACTCAAAGATTTGTTCATAAAATGAGGGATATCTCAATCATTACAATGCACCCCTATTTATAGCCAAATTTGGGGAGACAACCACAAATAAAATATTACTTTATACACATAAGTATTCATTGGTGTTTCAAGAAATTATATTTTAATGCACATCACTTTTGAAAATCTTCCCATCCGAATTTTCTTTTCCACATAAAACAAAAACATTTAGATATCTGAGTTGTTTGAACTGTGATATTTTTTTTTCTATTGACCAAGTAATTTGAGAGATATGGTCAAAATGCTAGAGCATGGTAAAACTGCCACTATGACAAACTTTTTCAAAAGTTTCCTTGGTATAATTAGCCTGATTTATTAAGATTCCAGTATCAAGTTGCTTAATCTGCAGTCCTACAAAGAATGTCAATTCTCCCATCATGCTCATTTCAAATTGTTCATGCATTAATTTAGAAAACTTTGCACATAGTTTGGGGTTAGTTGACCCAAAGATAATGTTATCAACATAAATATGTACCAACAGAATGTGCTTATTCTTAACTAAAGTGAACAAAGTCTTCTCTACTGTGCCGATTGTAAAGTCCTTCTTACAAGAAATTGTGTGAAAGCGTTTCATACCAAGCTCGGGGTGCATGTTTTTAAACCATACAGGGCTTTGTGTAATTTAAACACATGATGCGGTAAAGAAATGATCAATAAAACCAGGAGGTTGTTCAACATAGACATCTTTTTGTAGTAGACCATTTAGAAAGGCACTTTCAAGCCCATCTGATAAACTTTGAAGTTTTTGAAAGCAGCAAAGACTAAGAATATTCTGATACCTTAAAACCTTGCTACTAGTGCATAGGTCTCATCATAGGCTATTCCTTCTTCTGTCTGAACTTGAGCCACAAGTCTTGATTTATTTCTGACAACAGTACCTTCTTCATTTAGCTTTTTTATAAATACCCACGGGTTCCAATAACAGCTTGATGAGAGGTCTAGGTACAAGAAACCAAACTTCATTTCTTTTTAATTGATTCAGCTCTTCTTGCATAGCTTCAATCCAACTGGGATCTAGAAGAGCTTCTTCAATCTTCTTTTTCATTATGAGAGATGAATGCAGATGCATATATTCCTTAATCATTTGCCTTTCTGGTTTTTAATGGAGCTGCTGGATTACCGATGACTAAAGATAGAGGGTGTGATTTTCTGCGAAAAAAAAATGGTTTAAAGAAATTTCCTCGCTGGTTTGATGGATTCAGATCATGCTCAGCTAAAGTATAGCAGGTTCTGGAATGTCAACTTCTGTTTCTGGTAAGTCTGTGGTCCTGAGCAACTGGTTCTACCAGAGGGACGTCTGGTTCTGGATTTTGAGCATCTTTGACACTTGGTTCTGCATCATTTTCACTTCCAGTTCCAGATGAATCCTGTCTAATCTGTTACTTAAATTTGACACGTTAGAAATTCCAGGAGCACTGCTATCTTCATCAAAGACAACATGAATAGATTCACCAACATTAAGAATTCTATTATTGAAAATTTTCAATGCTTTGCTTACTGCTGAATATCCAAGAAATAATCCAGCATCTGATTTTGAATCAAATGCAGGACAAATAATTTTTAAACATTATTGTTCACAAAGAATCTGCAACCAAATACATGAAAATACGATACCTTAGGCTTACTACCTTTCCATATCTCACATGAAGTTTGATTATGCCCTTTGTTGATCATGGTTTTGTTTTGCATATAGCATGCTGTGTTGATTGCTTCTGCCCAAAAGCGCTGAGATATGTCTGCATCTGCTAGCATTGTTCTAGCGCCTTCTTTAAAGTTCCGTTTCTTCTCTCAGCTACTCCATTCTGTTGAGGCATTCTGGCAGCTGAAAATTCATGATGAATACACTGTTCAAAAAATATAACCCAAGAATCTTGTTAGTACATTCAGTGCCCCTATCAATTCTGATTTTAATGATAGAAACTGATTTTTCATTTTGAATCCTTTTCTGAAGCTTGATCAGGAGGCTACTTGTTTTATCTTTTCCAGCAAGAAATATTACCCAAGTAAATCTAGAAAATTCATCAATAACAACAAGCGTATACTTCATTCCCCCCTAAGCACATGATAGGGATTGGAACAAATAAGTCTATATGCAATAATTCTAAACACCTTGAAGTTGATTTTCTACCTTTATTCTTGAAGCTAGATCTCACTTGTTTACCAAGTTGACATGCAAAACATACATGATTCTTAATGAAATTATATCAGGTAAACCATCAACTATGTTCTGCTCTTGAGATTATTGATAGACTTTAAGTTCAGGTGATTCAATCTCTGTGCCATAGCCAATGTTTATCACTAAGGGAGGCAAATAAACATGAGGAATATTAACATGATCTTTATTCCATGAAATTTGTAGTGTTGCCTTCTATTTTTTTAGTTAATACAGTAAACTCATCAGCATTTTTAACTGTGCATGTGTGCTTCTGAAAAAGCTACAGAATAACCATTATCACACAGTTGACTAATGCTAAGTAAATTATACAAAGATTTTCAACAAGAGCAAGTCATTTATAGTAATTTTACATGGATAATCTTACACTTACCCATGGTTTTACCTTTTGAGTCGTCCCCAAAGTTCTCTTGTGTAGTACAACTCATTATTTTCTGAAAGTAGATTCTTTTGTCCAGTCATATGTCTAGAACTCCACTGTCTAGATACCATGTGGAGCTGATGATCTTGGCTTTTCTCTCCTGTTCTTGCAAACACAAGTTTTAGAAATGGTACCCAATCTATTTGGGTTCAAGCCTTATCAGTCCTTTAGGAACCTACATTTGTACAATCCTAGGTGACCTTATACTTCAGGTATCCACAGAGGTGTGTGCAACAGAAGGTCTGTTATCTCTAACATAATGCATTTAGAATGTTGTACTTCTCTTCGTTTTTGTTTTCTGGTTTTTATATCTCTGAATAGGTCGAGAATTATGGTACTGGTTGTTTCTAACCTTCATCGATGGTTGTCTTTCTGAGTTGAATCCTCTACTGGATTCAGAACTCTGGTGGACTCTTCCCTTAGGTTCACATAACCCAGACCATAATGCTTCTTTTGTTCGTCTGATTTACAGTTCTTTCAACTCGAACAATTGGTACTACTGGTTCATATACCACACTGGATTTAACAAAACGAATGTATTTCCCTTTGCTTGTATCTATTTTGGCTTAGTACTATTTCAGAAGTGTTTTCATTATTGCTGAATCGAGACCACTCATGTCTCCAGATTGTTTCGGCAATTCTTGCTCTAGTGAAACAGAAGACTTGTTACATGCATTTACCAGAATAGATAGCTTCTGATTCTCGACTTTCATAGTCTGGTAATCTGCATTTACCCTGTCATTCTCAGTTCTTAATTTATTCATCTCAACTTTTAAATCATTGCAGCTATTCTCTGCAAGAAAGTAAACTTACTGACTTGATCCTTTAAGTTTTTAATTTCAATCTTAACTTCCTTGAATGACTGAGAAAGTCTCGAGTACTCTTCCACCATGTCATCAATGCTTTAACCAAATCAGTTTCGTTAAATTCATTAGAGTCAAAGTCAAATTGCTCTCCAGATGGCAAGGTTGATTCATTGTCTGCCATGAGACATTTGATCTTCTCTGATCGCTATCACTGGATGGAATTTCTGATTCAGAAGACTCAGAACTAGAATCCGTCCATTTTGATTTGCTTTTCTTTCTGCAATTATCGCTTTGCGATCACTTCTGATTTCTTGTCATTCCTCCTATATTATTTTTTCTTTTGATCATCCTTTTTGGCTTAGGGCAATCAGCGATGAAATACGCTACTTTTCCCACATAAAACACGCAATGTCACCATGTGTGAATCCTTCTTAAATTTTCGGTTAGGACCCTGGTAAGCTGATGATTCTTCTTCATGAACCTGGAAAATTTCTTCACAAATAAAGACATTGCATCGTCGCTGATCTGTTCAGGGTCTTTACATATGTGCTTTCAATGGCAATAGCAGGTGATGCCACTTGGAACAACTGACACAATAGCAGTAGCGGTAGCAGTAGTTAGTGGTAGTAAGAGCCTTGGTAGGTGGATTTTATTAGGGCCCTTCTCCACTTCTCACTTCCAATTCAAACTCATAGGCTTTTAAATCTGCAAACAGTCGTGTAGTTCTAACTTGTTCAGATCTTTATACTCTCATAGCCATAGTTTTTATATCTCATTCTCTAGGTAAAGCTCTCATAACTTATTTCTCTGTTGTCGTATTCTTTTCCCAGAGCTGCTAACCCATTTCCAAGCTGCTGAAACGTTCTCAAACCACTCAAGTTTCTCCCAGCTTTCATCTTAAGATTTTCAATTATGCATTGCTGCAGACAATTTATTCTCCTTTGTCTGTTCATTCCTTCGCATATTTGGATAGTTTTTCCAAATCTCTTTTGCATTAGAACACATCTTGATCTTACTGAAGGTATTCTATCAAGTGTTTTGTAGAGAATGTCCTTCGCAACTTGTCTAAATTGGCTTTCTTTTTGTCCTCGCCAGTCCATTCACTTCGTGCTTCTCAACCATTTGTGGTGCCCCCTCAGAACAGCAATAGCTGTATTTTCTTTAGATTTTCAGGGGACCATCTGTGATAACAAACCACATGTCATCGTCTTGAGCTGTAAGGTGAGCTGCATGCGGATCTTCAGTCATCAAAGTCTTCTTTTGAGAACATGGGAACTTTGCTGAAGTGTGCCATATCTATTGTAAATATTTGGAACAAGAAAAATCTACCTCTATACCACTTGTTGGGGATCGATAAGGAGTTTAAAGGGGGGTGAATAAACTCTTTCCTTTGATCAACGATTTTGCAAAGGTGCTAGAATCCTGTTAGAGATTATAGCTAGGTTGTTCGAATGTAGTCCAATATATCACAATAAGTGCGGAAACGATTCAATGGAGTACGATGAGAAATAATAAAACAGTAGGCAGTTAGAGCAATGATGTTTCTGGAAGTTGAAGAAAAATATTCTATGTCTCCCCTTCTTCTGTTTCAGAAAGTATCACTAAGAATTTGGATTTTAGACTACAACACTTGTACACACCCACTTCAAGGTAGGGCTTACACTTAGCTTACAAAACTCTTGGTTACACAACTCCGTAAAAAACGAATACAACAAATTCTGGAAAAGACTCTTTTCCAGTTTACAAACTCTTCTCAATGATATAGTAAAGTGTTTTAGCTTGAAGAGAGTTATGAAACAGTAACAACACAAAATGATCTCAGAAGATCAGATATGATAATAAAGCGTGTTGAACTTTTGCTTATTCGTTTTCTTAAAATATATTGTGTTTTAGTCTGATCAGACGATATGTTGGGTCACTTGCATGAAACATATCTCTACGCAAAATGATGAAGCTATGTATGTTCAAGTTCTTTCAATTATGCAGCATTTTAAGAAAAGTTTATGTTGATGGCACGTCTAAGTATGTATGCACGTAGTTCAGGTTTTGATATGCAAGTCAAGTTTTAAGTATGTATGTCCTATTTTAAAGTTGCATGTGATCTTATTATGTAGTACTTGTTACTTCCAGTTTATACGTGTGAGTATGTAGACTCACTAACTTGATCGATGCAGGTGAGGATGTTTATGATGAGGCTGGAGGTGGGGACCAAGGAGCGGGCTTGGACTGAGCGGGAGACTAAACCCGAGGACCGTCATGTTTTAAGTCTTATGAAAACATTTAATACTTTTGTCAAACTTTAAATTTCAAACCTTTGTGCAAACAACTTGTAAGACACTACAGTTTATTTCTTTTATCGAATTTTGAATGTTCACGTTTATTTCAGAAAAATTTTAATTTTCCGCAAATTTTAATTATAAAAAGTACGGTACGTTACAGTTGGTATCAGAGCCAATTTCCGCTGCGACGATAATATATAATCAAACTTCTGTCGTTGACTTAGAACTCCTTTCATTTCATCGAGTGCTGCTAGCTCCTATTCGAAAAAGATGACCGTCTTTCGTTTCATTTTCCTTGTTCAGAGTACGCTATCTCGGGACCCTTGTTCGTCAAGCTTTCGAGCAGCTCTTAATCAACGCCCTAATCCCCCAACATGCTCAAGAACAGAGAGATGTCCAGGGACTGGACGGCCGGAGGGATCTGAAACTAGAAAGTTGGAAGTGAGTCGAAAGGCTTCCGTTTCCGTTCTTGGTGTGGGGGCTTTCGGGCCCCTCCCGATCTTTTCGAGTAAAACCACCGATTTTCTTGTTGAGACACTAATCCTATCAACAAAGATTTCTCGAGATATTTCTTACGAAGTTTGTTATAGCATCTATCGTTGCTTCGGTTTAGGTTAGTTAACTTGGCGACAGAAGATATTGATGTTCTTATGACTGAATTACCTCTTCGTAATTGCCAACTAATTGATCTAGATGGTTTCAGTTGATCAACATACCATAAGTTGGTAAACCTGAGAACCCCTTACTACCAGGAAGTGGTGTTGCGTACGCTTTCATTATGGCCTAGTCTCTTAATACCGTTGGGTTTTGCCCCATATCAGCAGCTGGTTCCACGCGATCTCTGGATGAGCATCTTCCTACCAGATCCTCTCTTTTGAACTCTCTTCTGATGAAGGAAAGAATAAGTTCACTCTCCTAAACTAGCCTGATAGAGATCCAAACAAAAAGCTGAATGCCCGAAAGAAGACAGATTCAAAAGTAAATACACTGGGATCTTGGTTATACTTCCCTCACTTGGGGACCTCTTACTCCAGCTGTTCCAAAGTCTCTTCGATTGAACACGTTCCAAATACTTGTTATTTAGTAAGTCTCAGGTCGAAGTTCAAATAGATAGGTACTCTAGTTGTGTGAGCCAGGAAGTAGTTTTATATGCAGTATTAGCCAGTCAAGGAAATCCGATAGAAAATGAACATCATAACTTTTCTCACATTTCAAAGTGAAGTAGGCGTCAACCATTCTCTCCATCCTTAAGATTTGTATGAAAGAGATTTCGTTTCACACCTTTGACTCTGTTTACTCTGAAGTTGATTTCACACTAACAGTGATAGCGTTTCTTGTAAAGGGTTATTATGCTACTGCCAGTCGCAAGAAGCCACGAAGTCATACCTCAAGTCTGTAAGTTTTTAAGGTTTCAAATTTATGTTCGTAGTAAGCATTAAGTTCTATTTTCAGCATATACATATGTTTAAAGTTCAAGTACGTGCAACTTATGTTTGTCATGTCATTTTCATGCATGTTGGGTTAGTGTTGGGTAAATTATTGGAACAGTATGCCTCCTAGACGTGGATCGACCGTGAAGCAAGGGATGAGGACATAGCCTCGAGAGAGAGAAGAGACGCTCCTCCACGTGCACCCACGATATGCAGGCACAGATGCTTGCAGGAATGACTCAGTTCTTCGCACAGTTTTCAAGGAACCAAGCTTGCAAGTGGATGCTGGGGCGAGGCCCAGGCCAAAGGCAGTAATGAGAGGTTCAGGAGGATGAACCCAACGGAGTGTTAGAACCACTGACCCGATGATAGCTGATGGATGGAATAAGTCCATCGAGGTAATCTTTGATTTTATGGAACTGACCGATGCCGATAGGGACAGGTGTTGCCACGTTCCTTCTGACAGGGGACGCCAGACTATGTTGGGAGGTGCGTCAATGGCAATCAACTTGCAAGTGTTGCCGTGGAATGGTTTCAAGGAGGTTTTCTACTCTAAGTACTTCACTGAAGAGTCGTCCTCCCGTCTGACCAGGGAGTTCACTGCGCTGCAGCAGGGTAGATAGCAGCGTGGCAGACTTCGTCAGGAAGTTTTAGAGGGGTGTCACTTTGTACCCCTGACTGCTAATGATGCCCAGAGTAAGCTGAGGCATTTTCATGGATGATGCGGTCCGATTTGCGCCGTGATGTCCGAGTTGCTGGTCCTACTAGTTATGCAGTCGCCGTATCTAGAGCATTGGCGACAGAGCAGGAACATAGGCCCTAGTTTAAGAAACCGTATCAGGGCGGCGGGGAAAGAAGCCTTATCAGGGACCGCCAAGAGGCAAGGGTCCGATTCAACAGAAGGGGGCCTCAGAAGCCCGGAAATTTCTCGGTATGCCCTAAGTGCAAACGCCAGCATCCGGGGCAGTGCTATATGGGTTAGGCAAGTGTTTTAAATGTGGAGCTACTGCCTCACTGCTAAAAAGAGTGCCCACAGTGGAAGCAGCCAACTCAAGCAGAGTGTTCCCATGCATGCACAGGAGGCGAACCCCGACACGACATTAACTATGACCGATAACTTT
Organism: Primulina eburnea; assembly: GCF_022965805.1. Taxonomy (NCBI): domain Eukaryota; kingdom Viridiplantae; phylum Streptophyta; class Magnoliopsida; order Lamiales; family Gesneriaceae; genus Primulina; species Primulina eburnea. The sequence goes on from NC_133107.1 coordinate 21,363,390, forward strand.
TTATACCTAAGCTCAGTATAATTTTTCCTGCATGTGGAATTTTATTTGGGATTATTATTGTGTTCTAGTGATATTTGAGTACTGAGTATTGATTTCTACTATGTTTGTAAATGTTAGAATTTGGGATATAAGTTGATTCTGCTAACGTCCTCTCAGGAAATATTTTCCATTACAGACTAGCTACCCAGCCTTATAGATTTCAAGAGCCACCATTCATTTATACTCGAAACTTCCTATTCACTTGATAATCAAGACCATTGTGGCACCCTAAGTGAATTATTCAGTGACATCGCGATGGAGGGGAAGAAATTATCAGCTATTGTGTGGTCAGAGACATTGATCTCTGAATTACACGGCCACCTAGGCCTATGCCGACTTGATCGTATACCACAATGCCAGAGTTGATATCATTCTGGGGATGACTGGCTGACGACAGGAACAGAGTCTTGATTGATTTTCAGAATGAGATCCGTTTTGGTAGACCGGTGGCATGAGAGCCGTTCCTTTGTGAACCCAGCCGATGGAGGGAAGTTTTCCACATCACATGACTCTTGCATAGCAGGCTCGGAGACACTTATTTCTAGTAGGTGCAGTCCTTATTGGCCAGCGTGGTTTTCCGCACCGTGACATACCCACGCCGTCGTATAAGATGATTGCCAGAGTAGTGTCAGAAACGTCCTAGAGTCTTTCCTGACGGGACAGAACAGGTACTTGCCTCCCAAAGAGAGAGGTGGAGTTTTGCAAGGTCTGACTCTCAGGGCCGAGCAAAGCGCGTATGGATCTCTAGGGCATATGCCGTATCGGATTGAGGCTCCAGCGAGATGTTAGAACTCACAGCAGGCAATCAGGGAGGCTTCTCTCCGAAAGGAATTTCATCAATCGTCCTAGTTTCTCACCGTGGGCGCACATTACTTTTTGTAAAAGAAGAAGGATGGGGTATGAGACTGGTTTGCATCGATTAACCTAGAGTTGAACAAGGTAACAATAAGAGACAGAGTGACCCATTTCCTAGGATCGAAGACTGTTAACGATCAGTTGCAGACCAGCCACGGTATTCGTCTACAGATAAGTCTTCGATCAGGGTATCACAAGCTGAGGTGAAAGATATAGATTGCACAAAGCAAGCCTTCATGACCAGGTATGGGCATTACGATTATTCTTAGTGGTGCGATTCGGAATAAAAACGACTGACGAATGCTCCAACCAATTTTCATGGACTTTGAGACCGAGGGATTTTCAAGCCCTAGCCTGATCAGTTCGTCAGCATATTTATTGACGATATTCTTCTATTACCCGAAGGGCGCATGAGGAGCAACAGTCAAACACTAAGACATTTTGCAGGAGCCTTGCAAATAGTCGCGCATAATTATTTGTGAAGTTCAGTAAAGTGCGAGGTTTTGGTGGAGAAGAGTGCGTTTTTGGGGTCATTATATCTAGCAATGGGATGAGGGTGAATCCAGCACGAGCGGGTACAAGGTGGGAGCCAGCTGTTAGAGATTGGGTTGAACCGAAGAATGCATCAGAGACGATCACGCACGTTTTCTGGTTTAGTCTTCGGTTACTACCGTAAGTCATTTAAGGGTTTTCGTCCTTAGCAGGCCACTCACTTCACTGACCAGGAAGACTGTTGTAAGTCGGTGGAGATCGAGTTGTCAGAAGAACTCGATACCTTTGGAAGCAAACTTTTTCTTAATTCAGCGCCAGTGTTAGCCATCTGACAGGGCAAGTTTGAGTTTGTGTATACACCGATGGATCTAAGCTGGTTTAGGCGCAGTGTTGATTGCAGAAGGGTTCGAGGTTATAGCTTATGCTTCCCAGGCAGCTGAAAGGTTACACAGTGAAGAAATACCCGCGAGTCATGACTTTAGAATTAACCGCCGTTGTCTTGCCATTGAAGATTTGGAGACACCTACTTATACTGTGAGGGAACGTGTCAGATATTTCATGACATAAGATCTCAAGTATTTCTTTCACCGAGAAGACCATGACATGAGACAGTAGACGTGGTTAAGAGTTGGATGAAAGAATTACGACTTGCGAGATTAGCTACCCATCCGAGAAAGGCTAATGTTTCGCAGATGCCTTGAGCAGGAAGAAGTGGCAGTTGTAGCTCAGTTTGTCAGTACAGAACTTCCTTCAGTCTGAGTCATGGTTTGGTTAGAGGTTTATGCGAAGGGCAAGGCTCGAGACTCTGTCTAATTGACAGTATACTCTTATCTTTCTGCTAGACCGTATTCATGCGGTCAGTCTCAGAGAGCAGTTATAGAAATGAAGACTGAAGGATGCCAGGTTGCTCACGTGTCTGATGGTAATTGGAGATACCAGATAGAATGTGAGTGCCTAGTGTTGATTCGATCGAGAGAGGATATTCTGGAAGAGTACACGCATCTCCGATTCTAATTCACCTCAAGAGAGGTACAAAACATGTACAAAGACTTTTAGGGGATGTTTTGTATTGGTGGCCAGGTATGAAGAGAGACATCCGCAGATTTGTGTCTGAATTGCCTCATTTGTCAACAGGTGGAATGCAAGGCATCAAAGGCCAGAGGGAATACTTAAGGCGCACTCACCCCATCCCAGAGTGGAAAGGGAGAATATGGTCATGGACTTTGTAGTTGGTCTTACAGAGGTGGCGAACTAACGAGTCGGCCCACACTCTTTCAGTGGAAGACGAACGTTCTCCCGTGGACGCGAGTACGCGGAGAGCATAGCTATATCAAGGAGACGTAAGTGTTCGGATTGCATGGGTCCCAGTTTCAATTGGTGTCGTATAGGGACCAAGAGGAGGATTGTTAGCATCGTCCGTTTTGTACAGAAGGCTTACATGCAGCCATTGAGACACGGGATAGAGTTGTGCGTTTTGCAAATACACGCTTTCACCATCTTTGAGACAGATGCGCCCAATTGAGCGAGTGATCAAATTTTGGAGGATTATTGGCGAGCCGTCTATGATCGCTTCCAAGTGGACTTTGGAATCAAAATACTCTAGTGGAGTTTACCTACAACAACAATTCCAAATCGATCCATTGTATGGCTCCCTACGAGGCATGTATGAATGGAAGAGAAGTGCAGGATCGCCTGATTCATTGGGATTGAAGTCGGATTGAAGGCCATACACTGGCCGAAGATAGTTCAGCAGGGACTGCATATGCGGTGGTCAAGATCGAGACAGAGATGCAACCGCCCAAGATGTCGACCAAAAGAGCTATGCCGCAGATAAGAGGAGAAGAGAAGTATCGGTTTCCCGTAGGTGATCACATTTTTATTTTGGGAAAGATAGCGCCCATGAAGGGATGTATGAGATTTGGGAAACCGAGGCAAGCTGTAGTCCGAGGTATACATTGAATCCTTCGAGATTCTGACAAGTTGGTGACACTAGCTTATCATGTTGCCGCTTCCGCCGAATCTGCCGTGGTACACAATGTGTTTCCACTCTCGATGCTGATGAAGTATCTAGCTAACACTTACTGCATGTTCGTGAGTTTATGAGCCGTTGCAAACTGCTCTCCAATTTGCATTGAGGAAAGACCCGTCCAAATCTAGACAACAGGAGTCGGAAACTTCGGAAAAAATGTGACCAAGTGTTCAAAGTCGATGGCCTAAAACCATATCCGTGCAAGAAGCCACTGGGAGTCAGAAGCATTTGACATGAGAATTTCGTACTCGGAGTTGGTTTGGTAAGATTAAATTTCGAGGACGAAATTTTTGTAGACACTGAATTGTGTCGTGTACATGGTTTCGATTTTATTCGCAATGAAATATCAGTAGTCTGCAGCAAGTTGTCTCTTTAATAAAAAAACTGACGTTAGTTGAATAACATATAATTGATAATAATTTAACAAAGTAATGACAATGATATACTCAAGTTAAATCAATTAAACCAAGTATATTACGAAAATAAGAAAACTTATTCTCAGGCAGAGGGTTTGTAAAGATGTATGCTGCTTGTTGATCAGTAGATACGTATTCCAGACGAATATTCTTCTTCTGCACATGATCTCTAATGAAATGATGTCTGATATCAATGTGCTTTGTTCTGGAATGAAGTACTAGATTATGCGTGATTGCTATAGCACTGGTATTGTCACAGAAAATAGGTGATTCAGAGGCTTGAACTCCATAGTATTTAAGTTATTGTTGCATCCACAATATTTGAGAACAGCAGCTTCCAGCAGCAAGGTATTCTGCTTATGCAGTAGACGTAGCTATAAAAGAGTCTGCTTCTTCCTAAACCAAGAGATCAACCTATCACCAAGAAATTGACAAAAACCACTTATGCTCTTCTATCCAGTTTGCAACCTGCATAGTCAGCATCTGAATATCCAATAAGATTGAAAGAAGAATCATTGGGATACCATAGGCCAACATTTTGAGTACCCTTCAAATATTTCAGAATACTTTTAGCAGCAACATAATATGATTGCTTATGGTTAGATTGAAATCTTGCAAAAATACAAACAGCAAACTAATATCAGGTCTATTGGCAGTAGATTAATAATGAATCAATTAGACTGTTGCGACTTTTATTGTTGCACTCCCAATAGCAGGTTGTCCAAGTGTAGTATAATTCGGTGAGTCCAAATATTGTATCCATAGAGAAGTTAAGGTAATTACAAGTTCACTACCATATCTTTTGTTTTGTTTTTTTTTTCTTTTTGTTTTTAATTGTTTGAATCTTTAATTGGTAATTTTTAATTGTTCAAATTTTAATGTAAGTAGTTGAGATTAGAAGATCCACTTTTGGTATTTCAATAAAGTTAACATTAATGAACATTAAAGGGTTGGTAAAACCAAACTAACATTTAAATGGTACCAAGAAATTAATATTATGATACATTTTCATATAATAAATCAAGACATCCACTTTAAATGGTGGTAAAACCAAACTAACATTTAAATGGTTCCGAGAATTTAATATTATGATATATTCATATATAATAAATCAAGGCATCCATTTTAAATAGTTGGTAATACAAAACTAACATTTAAATGGTTCCAAAAATTTAGTTTAACATATAACAACAATAAATCAAAACTCCCACTTATAAGTAGGGCATAAGAATGCTTAAATAAATAAATATAACATAAACAATATATAATGATTAAATAATATAAAACATAGATTATTACCTTTTAATAACCTTATTATCATGCCAAGAGTTTCACCTTTTCATCTCAACTTTGAGATTTTAGCTACTCATTATTCAAAGTGTACAACTTTGAATATGAAATTAACATGCTAATTATATTTAAATGAATAAATAAAGAAAAAACAAAGAGAGAAATATTATGAACTCAAAGGTTTGTTCATAAAATGAGAGATATCTCAATTCTTTACAATGCACCCCTATTTATAGCCAGATTTGAGGAGACAACCACAAATAAAATATTATGGTTTTACACATAAGTCTTCATTGGTGTTCTCAGAAATTATATTTTAATACACATCACTTTTGAAAATCTTCCCACCCAAATTTTCGTTTCCACATAAAACAAAACATGTAGATATCTTAGTTGTTTGAATTATTGTATTTGTTTTACCATTTGACCAAGTAATTTGAGAGATATGGTCAAAATGCTAGAGCATGGTACAACTGCCACTCCTTTAGTAACTTTATTTGTTGCTTAATTTGATCCCAACTGTGAGAGGATTTTAACTCAATGCTTGTCACCAATATTGTAGATATTATCATCAACTCTCTACAGGTCCAAGATTCATCTTAATCCCATTTGCAACGCCAAGTTTATTCTTGTTTTATCGAACCTGTAAAAAAGTAAAAACTTATAATTACACAACAAATTATTTTTTATACAATTTATTATATAACATATACATATATAGATATATATCTTATCTTTTTTTAACATCACTGAATCTGACTAAGTTTATTCTTCTTGATCACATGTTTATTTAATTAAGACAATATATTTCTCGCTTTCTATTTTTTTTCTTCTTTTTTTATGAGAGATAGATGGGTCGTACCATATAACTTTAAAATTACATAGATCTTCAACATCTTTTTTTTTTTTTCTTTTTTTTTTGGAAATATCATACATATATTTTTTCAAAAATAAGAACTCAAGATATAAACAATAGATAGTCTCTCTAATGATCAATAAAGGCTCGAAGCTGTTTTCTCAGTCCTCTCCATTAACTCACAAAATATGTGTGAGTTTAAAATTTTAGGCACTCTTATAAGGTATATCTTGGGCTATATACTTTAACACCTGATTTAATCACAATGGTTAATCACTCAAAAAGATTTCATAAATCATATTTTTATAATGATCAGAACATTAAAATTGACTTTTTTTTCAAATAAAAATTTAAACATCCTTAAATAGATTAATACATGTTCTAATTTAAACCTTTCAAACATGTAATGTATGATATTTTTGCAAAAATTACTAAGATACAAACAATAAACACGGTTTTATTTTAAAATAATATATTTTTAAATATATATTTTTTAATATTTTTTAATTTTTTTTAAATAAGTTTGTTCTTCCCCCAATCAGAATATAACATCGTCCCTAATGTCAAAATAACTATTAATAAAGAGTACATAATGTAAGTGATATCACCTGGAATTTTATTGAATATAACAAACTGAAACAAACGCAAACCAATTCACGACTATTGAATCAATGATCCAACTTTTTTTTCTTACTTTGATTGCGACCAATTGATCTTTGTTATCATCGGACCAGGCTTACGAACAAAAAGCTTCCAAATTATAAATTAATGGGTTAGAAGTTGAAGCAGAGATGAGCATTCGTCCTGAACTTTCTGAAATGAAATTCTGTTCCACAGCTTTATCAAGAAATGTCAACAAACTGTCATAATAATTATTGATATTCAACAAGCCCACATGTTTATTACAGATATTAAGTTGTGCCCAAGAAACAATGTGAAAAATTTCTTCTAATGTACCAAAACCACCTGGTAGTTCGTAAAAGCATCATAATTTTCAATCATTTCGGTGATTCTTTCATACATAGAAGAAGCTTTTAATTTCTCCCCAATCGTAACAAATGTAATATTTCCTTCAGCTAAGGCTAAAGGAATAATACCCAAAACCCGACTACCTCCAAGATGAGCAGATGTGGAAATAGATCTTATTAACCCAATATTATCTCCTCCATATACCAGTGAATTTTTCTCTCAGCCAATATCTTTCCTAGATTATTCGCTGCTTCTATAAACACTTCATTTTTTCCAGGACTCGACCCACAAAATACACAAATATTTTTCAATGTTTGTGCAGAGGATCCAGCCATGTTTTTACTTTTTTTTTATCTGCGAAAATAAAGAGAAAGATGAGAGATTTTATAAGGGTAATATGTTATCATGACAAAACTATAGGTCAAAGTTGTAAAAAAAATAAACAGTAAAAACAATTATGGCACACATGCATATAAACAGTAGTGTGAATGCAAATGTTCTGAATGCAAATGTTCCAAAAAGACATGTAAATGTAGTTTTTTTTTATCTTCGAGTGCAATGGGAATTTGATAATAGCCTAAATATCCGTCAAGAAAACAGTAATAGGGATGACATGCTGCTCTTTCTAAAATTTGATCCAAATATGGTAATGAAAAATGATCTTTTCTAGTGGCGTCATTTAATTTTCTATAATCATTACACATCCGCCAACTAGATGGGACTCGACTTGTTAACAATTCACCTTTTTTATTTTTTATCACTGTGATGCCAGATTTTTCGGAACTACTTGCGTTGGACTTACCCACTTACTATTAGAAATAGGATAGATAATTCCAACATCAAGTAGTTTGAGAACTTCAGTTTTCACAACATCTTTCATGTGTGGATTAAATCTCCTTTGTGGTTGAGATGTTTTAGCATTTTCCTCTAAATGAATTCTGTGTGTGCAAATTAGTGGATTAAAGGCCTTGAGATCTTTTAATGTCCAACCAATTGAATTTTTATGTCTTTTAAGCATATCAACTTTTTACCTTCTTGATCACTTTCTAGTTTGGAAGAAATTACCACCGGATATGAAATGATTATTTTTTTTATTCTTAGTTTGGGAACTAACTTTTGTCATTTCTATATATATATATATATATATATATATATATATATATATATATATATATATATATATATATATATATATATATATATAAACAGTAAATCAAGGTTCCTATTTTAAATGGTTGGTAAAAACAAACTAACATTTAAATGGTTCCAAGAATTTAATATTATGATATATTCATATATAATAAATCAAGGCATCCACTTTAAATGGTTGGTAATACAAAACTAACATTTAAATGGTTTCAAAAATTTATTGTAACATATGGCAACAATAAATCAAAACTCTCATTTATAAGTAAGGTATAAAAATGCTTAAAGAAATAAATTTAACATAAACAATAAATAATGATTAAATAATATAAAACATAGATTATTACCTTTTAATAACCTTATTATCATGCCAAGAGTTTCACCTTTTTATCTCAACTTTGGGAAGTTAGCTACTCATTATTCAAAGTGTAAAACTTTGAATATGAAATTAACATGCTAATTATATTTAAATGAAGAAATAAAGAAAAGACAATGAGAGAAATATCATGAACTCAAAGATTTGTTCATAAAATGAGGGATATCTCAATTCATTACAATGCACCCCTATTTATAGCCAAATTTGGGGAGACAACCACAAATAAAATATTACTTTTTACACATAAGTATTCATTGGTGTTTCAAGAAATTATATTTTAATGCACATCACTTTTGAAAATCTTCCCATCCGAATTTTCTTTTCCACATAAAACAAAACATTTAGATATCTGAGTTGTTTGAACTGTGATATTTTTTTTTCTATTTGACCAAGTAATTTGAGAGATATGGTCAAAATGCTAGAGCATGGTAAAACTGCCACTATGACAAACTTTTTCAAAAGTTTCCTTGGTATAATTAGCCTGATTTATTAAGATTCCAGTATCAAGTTGCTTAATCTGCAGTCCTACAAAGAATGTCAATTCTCCCATCATGCTCATTTCAAATTGTTCATGCATTAATTTAGAAAACTTTTGCACATAGTTTGGAGTTAGTTGACCCAAAGATAATGTTATCAACATAAATATGTACCAACAGAATGTGCTTATTCTTAACTAAAGTGAACAAAGTCTTGTCTACTTTGCCGATTGTAAAGTCATTCTTACAAGAAATTGTGAAAGCGTTTCATACCAAGCTCGGGGTGCATGTTTTAAACCATACAGGGCTTTGTGTAATTTAAACACATGATTCGGTAAGAAATGATCAATAAAACCAGGAGGTTGTTCAACATAGACATCTTTTTGTAGTAGACCATTTAGAAAGGCACTTTTCAAGCCCATCTGATAAACTTTGAGGTTTTTGAAAGCAGCAAAGACTAAGAATATTCTGAGCACACATGCATATAAACAGTAGTGTGATTGTGCCTCACAATTTTCCTCTGGTTTTACGTCCAGAAACGGCTTCAACATCTTCTATGAGTCGAGGATATGCTTCCCATCCAATTTTCTTATAATTGGCAAACATGGTCTTTTTTAGTCGGAAATCGAAGACTACTAAGATGACGCTCATCTTGGAATTGTTTCCATAAACGGAGAAGTTCAATATACACGTGTCTACTAGAATGCGTCTCAAGAGTCAATAAGATGTTATCTAAGGACTCCTTACTCATCTCATTCTTAATGAAATCAATTTTATCTTCTCTGTTATTGGAAACACATCCCAAAGATCTGCATCATGTGTCACAAGTTTATCTTGCACACTTATGACAAACCCTTAATCTTTTGGCCCTTCGTTTTTTCGCATAAGTACTTTTTCCTAATCCAGGCAAATACTGAATAAGCAATGATTGTGGAACTTCTTCTCCTAATCAGACCTTATCTTCTATTACATGACGAAATATTTAGGAATTCCTTTTTGCATTAGCAATCTCAATCTTTCACAACTACATGCATAAATTTTTCTTAGAACATTTTCAGAAACATAAGGAAAATATTTACAAATTTTTGAGAGAATTTCATCCATTTTGAAAAGAAAAGAAATGATTATTTTTTTTATTTTTGTATCAGCAATTGTGGGAAACTGATTGAACCGACTATGAGAGTCACGGACTACCGTTATCCGCCATTTAACCGATAAAATAAAAAGATTAAGGAATCCTGAAACAAAAACAAACAAAATTAAATGCAACACAAAAAAAATCAAGGATCGGAAAGGGAAATAAACTCTTCTTGAAAGATTTCATTTTCTAAAAATGGTTTAAGCCTTTGTCCATTTACTTTAAAAACATCACCATTTATAGGATTTTCAATATCCACAGCTCCATAAGTATACACATGCTTTACAACATGTGGGCTTGTCTATCTTGATCGTAATTTTCCTGGGAATATGTATAGTCGCGAATTATAAAGCAAAACGTTTTTACCAATCTAAAAAGATTTTTTAAGAATTGTTTTATCATGAAATGATTTGATTTTTTCTTTATAAATCCTTGAATTCTCATACGCGTCATTTCTTAGTTCATCAAGTACATTAAGTTGCAATTTGCGCAACTTTTTGGCATCATCCATGCTTGAATTAAAAGTTTTGATCGCCCAATAAGCTTTATGTTCCAATTCCATAGGAAAATGATAATGTTTTACGTAAACCAACCAATAGAGTATTCAATGATGTTTCAAAAGCTATTCGATATGTCAAGAATGCATCATTAAGTCGCATAGACCAATCTTTTCAATTTGGTTAAAAAAAATTTCCAAAATTTGTTTTATCTCCCTATTAGCTAATTCAACTTGTCCATTTGTTTGAGGATGATAAGGAGTAGTTGCTTTGTGAGCAATACCATATTTTTCATTAATGAAGCAAATGGTGTATTAACAAAGTTAGTTCCCCCATCACTTATCATGGCTCGAGGAATTCCAAATCTACTAAAAATATTTTTTAAAAAATTTGAAAACGATTTTATCATCATTTGTTCGAGATGTATCATGGCTCGAGGAATTCCAAATATATTAAAAATATTTTCTTTTAAAAATTTGAAGACGATTTTATGATCATTTGTTTGACATGGAATTGCCTCTATCCATTTGGAAACATAATCAACTGCAACTAAAATTTACAAGTATCCAAACGACGGTGGAAAAGGTCCCATAAAATCAATTCCCGACAGTCAAAGATTTCAATCTCAATGATAAGATTCAAAGGCATCATGTTTCTTTTTGAAATCGCACATAATTTTTGACAATTTTCATTTGTGGGTGTCTTTAAACAAAATGGGCCAATAAAATCCACACTGCAAGATTTTTGCAGCCGTTTTCTTTGAAGAAAAATGTCCTCTGCGTGCTTCTGAATGACAAAATTTAATGACACTACTTACCTCATTGTCGGGTATGCAACGTCAAAAAATTTGATCTGGATAATACTTAAACATATATGAAGCATCCCAATAGAAGTTTTTTACCTCATTTAAAAAATTTCTTTTATATTGAGAACTCCATTGCGGTGGCATTTTTCCTATCACAAGAAAATTTACTATGTTAGCAAACCAAGGTGTAGTAGTAACAGAAAATAGATGTTCATCAGGAAAATTATCGTTAATTAGTGTCATTTCACAAGATGATCATGTTACTAGTCTCGATAAATGATCAGCTACGACATTCTCGGTTCCTTTTTTATTTTTGATCACAATGTCAAATTCCTTGAGCAACAAAATCCATCGTATCAATCGTGGCTTTGCATCCTGTTTGGTCATCAAATATCTAATAGCAGAATGATGAGTAAACACAATAGCTGTTGATCCTATCAAATAAGAACGAAATTTATCTAATGAAAATATTACAGCAAGTAGTTCTTTTTCAGTTGTGGAGTAATTCATTTGAGCATTGTTTAAAATTTTACTTGCATAATATATCACATAAGGCTTACTGTTTCTTCTTTGACCCAATACTGAACCAACTGCATAATCACTCGCATCGCACATAATTTCAAATGGTAAATACCAATGAAGAGGTTGCATGATAGGAGGTTATGTTAAATGTCAAATGATTTTATCAAAAGCATTTTGACATTCTTGAGTCCACTCAAATGCAGTGTCTTTGTTTAAGAGGTTACAAATGGGTTTAGAGATTAAACTAAAGTTCTTTACAAACCTCCTATAAAGTCCAGCATGTCCCAAAAATGAGCGAATTTCTTTAATGGCTTTTGGAGAGGGTAAATTGGCAATGAAATCAACTTTTGCTTTATCAACTTCAATTACATGAGATGAAACGACATGTCCCAAAACAATTCCAGAAGTAATCATATAATGACATTTTTCTTAATTTAAAAGAAGACCTTTTTCCTCGCATTTTGTTAACACTTTTTCAAATTTTCAAGACAATTATCAAATGTATTCCCAAAACATTTAAATCATCCATGAAAATTTCCAAACAATTTTCATCCATGTCGCGAAATGCTTAGCATACATCTTTGAAATGTTTCTGGGGCATTGCATAAACCAAATGACATCCTTCTGAATGCAAATGTTCCAAAAAGACATGTAAATGTAGTTTTTTTTATCTTCGAGTGCAATGGGAATTTGATAATAGCCCTAATATCCGTCAAGAAAACAGTAATAGGGATGACATGCTACTCTTTCTAAAATTTGATCCAAATATGGTAATGAAAAATGATCTTTTCTAGTGGCGTCATTTAGTTTTATATAATCATTACACATCCGCCAACTAGATGGGACTCGACTTGTTGACAATTCACCTTTTTTATTTTTTATCACTGTGATGCCAGATTTTTTCGGAACTACTTGCGTTGGACTTACCCACTTACTATTAGAAATAGGATAGATAATTCCAACATCAAGTAGTTTGAGAACTTCAGTTTTCACAACATCTTTCATGTGTGGAGTAAATCTCCTTTGTGGTTGAGATGTTTTAGCATTTTCCTCTATATGAATTCTGTGTGTGCAAATTAGTGGATTAAAGGCCTTGAGATCTTTTAATGTCCATCCAATTGCATTTTTATGTCTTTAAGCATATCAACTTTTTACCTTCTTGATCACTTGCTAGTTTGGAAGAAATTACCACCGGATATGTTTCGTCTTCTCCAAGGAATGCATACTTTAATTCTGCTGGCAAGGGTTTTAACTCCAATATGGGTGGTTAATCTTTTTTCTCATATTTTGCCTCAAATTCTCTGTCTGATCCTGATAACGAGTAATACATGATAAAATCATCAAAATCAATTTCAATATTTTCTTTAACAGTATCAATTGAACAAATATCTAGTTGTCACGAGTACTCCCTTCTTGAATGTTTTCTTCCACGAGTTTCAATAAGATTTTCATCTTCACTTTCATCTCCTTTGTCATATGGTTGCTTACAAAGATTAAAAACATTAAGCTTTAAGGTCATGTTACCAAATGACAACTTCATTATTCCATTCCTGCAATTTATAAGAGCATTAGAAGTTGCTAAAAATGGATTTCCAAAATTACAGGAATTGCATTACAAGCTTCGATAGGTTGTGTATCTAAAACTATGAAATCGACAGGATATACAAAGTTATCAACTTGGACAAACACGTCTTCTACCATACCTCTTGGCACTTTAACAGATCTATCGGCAAGTAAAAGTGTTACTGAAGTAGGTTTTAACTCACCAAGATTGAGTTATTGATAAACTGAATATGGAAGTAAATTCACACTAGCTCCAAGATCAAGCAAGGCTTTTTTAATCTTTCGTTCTCTAATAATACATGAAATAGTAGGACAACCAGGGTCTTTGTATTTCAAAGTATTATTATTTTGAATGATTGCACTTACTTGTTCGGCTGAAAATGCTTTCTTTTTCATATTCAATTTTCTTTTCACAGTGCACAAGTTTTTCAAAAATTTGGCATATGATGGTACCTGCTTTATTGCATCTAATAAAGGAATATTAACTTTTACTTGTTTAAAAATATCATATATATCAGAAATTAAATTTGATTTTTTTTTGTATTTTCAATGCATGAGGGAATGTGGTGGCACTATCTGTTGATCCTACTCTTCGCAAGTTATGGGTTCCACTTCATTACCCTTTGGAGTTGATTTATCATTATCTTCATAAGGTTCAAGAATGGATTTTTCCACAACCTTACCACTGCGAAGGGTAATAACAGATTTTATCTGATCCATCGGTTGAGTTCCAGAAGTTCCAGTTTGTGAATGATGATCATTAGGATACGCTGTGGTTGTGAAGGAAATTTACTTTTTTCATGAACATTAAGTGCAGATGCAAATTTAGCAAGAGTATCATTCAAATCTGTCATGGATTGAGCAGTTTGAGTATTGATAGACTCTTGCTTTGCAATGAAAGAATTCAATATATCTTCAAAGTTCCTTTTAGGTGGAGGAACATAAGGCGCATAATTTTGAAAATTTTGATGATTTTGGAAATGTGGTTGTAAAAATTGTGCAGCATTATCATTCCTTCAACTAAAATTTGGATGATTTCGCCAACCTGGATTGTAATTTTGAGAAAATGGTTCAAAATTTGGCCTTTTGAAATTGTTAAAAACATTGTCTTGTTCATGGAGACATTCTCTAAAAGAGGGCAAAGTGGGACAATCTTTTGTAGAATGATCGCATGTATCACAGATGTGACACATAATTTCTTGAACAGATTTAAATTGACCATTCTTTTTCAATTCAAGTGCCTCAACTTTTCTTGCCAAAGAGGTAAATCTAGCTTGGAGATCGTGTTCATCTTTGAGAGTGTACATACCTCCACCAGATGTGGGAGATTGAATCTTGTTTGATGGTTCGATTGTACCTATAGTGTCCCAATTTTGAACATTTTCAGCTAATAAATCGAGATACTCAATTGCTTCGTTTGGATCTTTATCTTCAAATGTTCCATTACACATAAATTCAACCATTTTCCTATCTTTAGGTGTTAAGCCTTCATAAAATTGAGAAACGACTCTCCACATTTAAAAACCATGATGTGGACAAAGATTAAGCAATTCTTTATATCTATCCCAAAACTGATTAAAAATTTCTCCTTGTTTTTGAGTGAAACTGATGATTTGCCTTTTGAAAGAATTTGTTCTATGAGATGGAAAAAAATTTTTCAAAGATTTTTGTTGCAATTCATCCCAAGTTCGATTGGATCCCGATCTAAGATTTTGTAACCAAGTTTTAGTTTTATCTTTTAAAGAAAAAGGAAAAAGCTCAAGTCGAATGGTGTTCATGCTACAAATTAGATCATTATATGTGTTGCACTTCTTCAAATTCTCGTAAATGCATGCATGGATTTTCAGAATCTAAGCCAAGAAAGTGGGGGTAAAAGTTAGATAATAACAGGCTTAAAATTGAAATAAGATGGATCTGGGGGAAAAACTAGACATGAAGGTGCAGTAGTACATGTAGGATTCATGTGATCTCTAAGTGTTCTTCGCCTATCATGATCATGTTGAGATTGAATTTCATCTTCATTTTCCTGGATGGGTTCTTCCGCCATGTTTTGTAAAAATAAAGTGTTATTTCGAATGAGTCGACCACTAAGTGTACGTGACCAAATGCTCATGCAAGTGCAAAAGAAAAACACACAAAAGAAAAAAAATTCAAAGAAAGAAAAACAAACTATAAACAAAATTAAATAGATTTGAAATTAAATTATATTTCTCCGGCAACGACGCCAAAAACTTGTTGCGACTTTTATTGTTGCACTCCCAATAGCAGGTTGTCTACAAGTAGTATAATTCGGTGAGTCCAAATATCGTATCCACAGGGAAGCTAAGGTAATTACAAGTCCACTATCATATCTTTTTGTTTTGTTTTTTTTTTCTTTTTGTTTTAATTATCTGAATCTTTAATTGGTAATTTTAATTGTTCAAATTTTAATTTAATTAATTGAGATTAGAGGATCCACTCTTGGTATTTTAATAAAGTTAACATTAATGAACATTATTGAAATCCACTTAATAAAATGGTTCCAATATATTAAATAATCATATTTATATTATGTTATATACTATTATCTTATAAGTATAAAATATATATCAAAACTAATAAATGTTGTCAAGTATTTATTGTGCTATATATATATATATATATATATATATATATATATATATATATAAACAGTAAATCGAGGTTCCTATTTTAAATGGTTGGTAAAAACAAACTAACATTTAAATGGTTTCAAGAATTTAATATTATGATATATTCATATATAATAAATCAAGGCATCCACTTTAAATGGTTGGTAATACAAAACTAACATTTAAATGGTTCCAAAAATTTAGTGTAACATATGGCAACAATAAATCAAAACTCTCATTTATAAGTAAGGTATAAAATTGCTTAAAGAAATAAATTTAACATAAACAATAAATAATGATTAAATAATATAAAACATAGATTATTACCTTTTAATAACCTTATTATCATGCCAAGAGTTTCACCTTTTTATCTCAACTTTGGGAAGTTAGCTACTCATTATTCAAAGTGTAAAACTTTGAATATGAAATTAACATGCTAATTATATTTAAATGAAGAAATAAAGAAAATACAATGAGAGAAATATCATGAACTCAAAGATTTGTTCATAAAATGAGGGATATCTCAATTCATTACAATGCACCCCTATTTATAGCCAAATTTGGGGAGACAACCACAAATAAAATATTACTTTTCACACATAAGTATTCATTGGTGTTTCAAGAAATTATATTTTAATGCACATTCACTTTTGAAAATCTTCCCATCCGAATTTTCTTTTCCACATAAAACAAAACATTTAGATATCTGAGTTGTTTGAACTGTGATATTTTTTTTTCTATTTAACCAAGTAATTTGAGAGATATGGTCAAAATGCTAGAGCATGGTAAAACTACCACTATGACAAACTTTTTCAAAAGTTTCCTTGGTATAATTAGCTTGATTTATTAAGATTCCAGTATCAAGTTGCTTAATCTGCAGTCCTACAAAGAATGTCAATTCTCCCATCATGCTCATTTCAAATTGTTCATGCATTAATTTAGAAAACTTTGCACATAGTTGGGGTTAGTTGACCCAAAGATAATGTTATCAACATAAATATGTACCAACAGAATGTGCTTATTCTTAACTAAAGTGAACAAAGTCTTGTCTACTGTGCCGATTGTAAAGTCATTCTTACAAGAAATTGTGAAAGCGTTTCATACCAAGCTCGGGGTGCATGTTTTAAACCATACAGGGCTTTGTGTAATTTAAACACATGATACGGTAAGAAATGATCAATAAAACCAGGAGGTTGTTCAACATAGACATCTTTTTGTAGTAGACCATTTAGAAAGGCACTTTTCAAGCCCATCTGATAAACTTTGAAGTTTTTGAAAGCAGCAAAGACTAAGAATATTCTGATACCTTAAAACCTTGCTACTAGTGCATAGCTCTCATCATAGGCTATTCTTCTTCTGTCTGAACTTGAGCCACAAGTCTTGATTTATTTCTGACAACAGTACCTTCTTCATTTAGCTTTTTTATAAATACCCACGGGTTCCAATAACAGCTTGATGAGATCGTCTAGGTACAAGAAACCAAACTTCATTTCTTTTAATTGATTCAGCTCTTCTTGCATAGCTTCAATCCAACTGGGATCTAGAAGAGCTTCTTCAATCTTCTTTTTCATCATGAGAGATGAATGCAGCATGCATATATTCATTAATCATTTGCCTTCTGGTTTTTAATGGAGCTGCTGGATTACCGATGACTAAAGATAGAGGGTGTGATTTTCTGCGAAAAAAATGGTTTAAAGAAATTTCTCGCTGGTTTGATGGATTCAGATCATGCTCAGCTAAAGTAGTAGCAGGTTCTGGAATGTCAACTTCTGTTTCTGGTAAGTTTTGTGTCTGAGCAACTGGTTCTACCAGAGGGACGTCTGGTTCTGGATTTTGAGCATCTTTGACACTTGGTTCTGCATCATTTTCACTTCCAGTTCCAGATGAATCCTGTCTAATCTGTTACTTAAATTTGACACGTTAGAAATTCCAGGAGCACTGCTATCTTCATCAAAGACAACATGAATAGATTCACCAACATTAAGAATTCTATTATTGAAAATTTTGAATGCTTTGCTTACTGCTGAATATCCAAGAAATAATCCAGCATCTGATTTTGAATCAAATGCAGACAAATAATTTTTAACATTATTGTTCACAAAGAATCTACAACCAAATACATGAAAATACGATACATTAGGCTTACTACCTTTCCATATCTCACATGAAGTTTGATTATGCCCTTTGTTGATCATGGTTTTGTTTTGCATATAGCATGCTGTGTTGATTGCTTCTGCCCAAAAGCGCTGAGATATGTCTGCATCTGCTAGCATTGTTCTAGCGCCTTCTTTAAAAGTTCCGTTTCTCCTCTCAGCTACTCCATTCTGTTGAGGCATTCTGGCAGCTGAAAATTCATGATGAATACACTGTTCAAATAAATATAACCCAAGAATCTTGTTAGTACATTCAGTGCCCCTATCAATTCTGATTTTAATGATAGAAACTGATTTTTCATTTTGAATCCTTTTCTGAAGCTTGATCAGGAGGCTACTTGTTTTATCTTTTCCAGCAAGAAATATTACCCAAGTAAATCTAGAAAATTCATCAATAACAACAAGCGTATACTTCATTCCCCCTAAGCACATGATAGGGATTGGAACAAATAAGTCTATATGCAATAATTCTAAACACCTTGAAGTTGATTTTCTACCTTTATTCTTGAAGCTAGATCTCACTTGTTTACCAAGTTGACATGCAAAACATACATGATTCTTAATGAAATTAATATCAGGTAAACCCTCAACTATGTTCTGCTACTTGAGATTATTGATAGACTTTAAGTTCAGGTGATTCAATCTCTTGTGCCATAGCCAATGTTTATCACTAAGGGAGGCAAATAAACATGTAGGAATATTAACATGATCTTTATTCCATGAAATTTTGTAAGTGTTGCCTTCTATTTTTTTAGTTAATACAGTAAACTCATCAGCATTTTTAACTGTGCATGTGTGCTTCTGAAAAGCTACAGAATAACCATTATCACACAGTTGACTAATGCTAAGTAAATTATAACAAAGATTTTCAACTAAGAGCAAGTCATTTATAGTAATTTTACCATGGATAATCTTACCCTTACCCATGGTTTTACCTTTTGAGTCGTCCCCAAAAGTTCTCTTTGGTAGTACAACTCATTATTTCTGAAAGTAGATTCTTTTGTCCAGTCATATGTCTAGAACATCCACTGTCTAGATACCATGTGGAGCTAATGATCTTGGCTTTTCTCTCCTGTTCTTGCAAACACAAGTTTTAGTAAATGGTACCCAATCTATTTGGGTTCAAGCCTTATCAGTCCTTTAGGAACCTACATTTGTACAATCCTAGGTGACCTTATACTTCAGGTATCCACAGAGGTGTGTGCAACAGAAGGTCTGTTATCTCTAACATAATGCATATTAGAATGTTGTACTTCTCTTCTGTTTTTGTTTTCTGGTTTTTATATCTTCTGAATAGGTCGAGAATTATGGTACTGGTTGTTTCTAACCTTCATCGATGGTTGTCTTTCTGAGTTGAATCCTCTACTGGATTCAGAACTCTGGTGGACTCTTCCCTTAGGTTCAACATAACCCAGACCATAATGCTTCCTTTTGTTCGTCTGATTTACAGTTCTTTCAACTCGAACAATTGGTACTACTGGTTCATATACCACACTGGATTTAACAAAACGAATGTATTTCCCTTTGCTTGTATCTATTTTTGGCTTAGTACTATTTCAGAAGTGTTTTCATTATTGCTGAATCCGAGACCACTCATGTCTCCAGATTGTTTCTGCAATTCTTGCTCTAGTGAAACAGAAGACTTGTTACATGCATTTACCAGAATAGATAGCTTCTGATTCTCAGACTTCATAGTCTGGTAATCTGCATTTACCATGTCATTCTCAGTTCTTAATTTATTCATCTCAACTTTTAAATCATTGCAGCTATTCTCTTGCAAGAAAGTAAACTTACTGACTTGATCCTTTAAGTTTTAATTTTCAATCTTAACTTCCTTGAATGACTGAGAAAGTCTCGAGTACTCTTCCACCATGTCATTCAATGCTTTAACCAAATCAGTTCGTGTAAATTCATTAGAGTCAAAGTCAAATTGCTCTCCAGATGGCAAGGTTGATTCATTGTCTGCCATGAGACATTTGATCTTTTCTGCATCGCTATCACTGGAATGAATTTCTGAGTCAGAAGACTCAGAACTAGAATCCGTCCATTTTGATTTGCTTTTTCTGCAATTATCGCTTTGCGATCACTTCTGGATTTCTTGTCATTCCTCCTATATTATTTTTTCTTTTGATCATCCTTCTTTGGCTTAGGGCAATCAGCGATGAAATACGCTACTTTTCCACATTTAAAACACGCAATGTCACCAGGTGGTGAATCCTTCTTAAATTTTCGGTTAGGACCCTGGTAAGCTTGATGATTCTTCTTCATGAACCTGGAAAATTTCTTCACAAATAAAGACATTGCATCGTCGCTGATCTGTTCAGCGGTCTTTACATATGTGCTTTCAATGGCAATAGCAGGTGATGCACTTGGAACAACTGAAGCAATAGCAGTAGCGGTAGCATTAGTAGTGGCAGTAAGAGCCTTGGTAGGTGGATTTTATTAGGGCCCTTCTCCACTTCTCACTTCCAATTCAAACTCATAGGCTTTTAAATCTGCAAACAAGTCGTGTAGTTCTAACTTGTTCAGATCTTTAGATACTCTCATAGCCATAGTTTTTATATCCCATTCTCTAGGTAAAGCTCTCATAACTTATTTCTCTTTTGTCGTATTATTTTCCCAGAGCTGCTAACCCATTTACCAAGCTGCTGAAACGTTCATCAAACTCACTCAGAGTTTCTCCAGCTTTCATCTTAAGATTTTCAAACTTATGCATTGCTGCAGACAATTTATTCTCCTTTGTCTGTTCATTTCCTTCGCATATTTGGATGAGTTTTTCCAAAATCTCTTTTGCATTAGAACACATCTTGATCTTACTGAAGGTATTCTTATCAAGTGTTTTGTAGAGAATGTCCTTCGCAACATTGTCTAAATTGGCTTTCTTTTTGTCCTCGCCAGTCCATTCACTTCTGTGCTTCTCAACCATTTGTGGTGCCCCCTCAGTAACAGCAATAGCTGTATTTATCTTTAAGATTTTCAGGGGACCATCTGTGATAACAAACCACATGTCATCGTCTTGAGCTGTAAGGTGAGCTTGCATGCGGATCTTCCAGTCATCAAAGTCTTCTTTTGAGAATATGGGAACTTTGCTGAAGTATGCCATATCTATTGTAAATATTTGGAACAAGAAAAATCTACTCTCATACCACTTGTTGGGGATCGATAAGGAGTTTAAAGGGGGGGTGAATAAACTCTTTCCTTTGATCAACGATTTTGCAAAGGGTGCTAGAATCCTGTTAGAGATTATAGCTGGTATTGTTCGAATGTAAGTCCAATATATCACAATAAGTGCGGAAACGATCCAATGGAGTACGATGAGAAATAATAAAACAGTAGGCAGTAGAGCAATGATTGTTTCTGGAAGTTTGAAGATAAAATATTCTATGTCTCCCCTTCTTCTGTTGTCAGAAAGTATTACTAAAAGAATTTGGATTTTAGACTACAACACTTGTACACACCCACTTCAGTAGGGCTTACACTTAGCTTACTAAAACTCTTGGTTACACAACTCCGTAAAAACGAATACAACAAAGTTCTGGAAAAGACTCTTTTCCAGTTTACAAACTCTTCTCAATGATATAGTAAAGTGTTTTAGCTTGAAGAGAGTTATGAAACAGTAACAACACAAAATGATCTCAGAAGATCAGATATCGATAATAAAGCGTGTTGAAACGTTTGCTTATTCGTTTTCTTAAAATATATTGTGGTTTAG
Organism: Primulina eburnea; assembly: GCF_022965805.1. Lineage (NCBI taxonomy): Eukaryota > Viridiplantae > Streptophyta > Magnoliopsida > Lamiales > Gesneriaceae > Primulina > Primulina eburnea. Next base: position 21,385,354 of record NC_133107.1, read on the forward strand.
TCTGATCAGACGATTATGTTATGGGTCACTTGCATTGAAACATATCTCTACGCAAAATGATGAAGCTATGTATGTTCAAGTCTGTTCAATTATGCAGGCATATTTAAGAAAAGTTTATGTTGATGGCACGTCTAAGTATGTATGCACGTATGTTCAGGTTTTGATATGCAAGTCAAGTTTTAAGTATGTATGTCCTATTTTAAAGTTGCATGTGATCTTATTATGTAGTACTTGTTACTTCCAGTTTATACGTGTTGAGTCTGTAGACTCACTAAACTTGATCGATGCAGGTGAGGATGTTTATGATGAGGCTGGAGGTGGGGACCAAGGAGCGGGCTTGGACTGAGCGGGAGACTAAACCCGAGGACCGTCATGTTTTAAGTCTTATCAAAACATTTAATACTTTTGTCAAACTTTAAATTTCAAACCTTTGTTGCAACAACTTGTAAGACATACAGTTTATTTCTTTTATCGAATTTTGAATGTTCACGTTTATTTCAGAAAAATTTTAATTTTTCCGCAAATTTTAATTAGTAAAAAGTACGGTACGTTACAGTTGGTATCAGAGCCAATTTCCGCTGCGGACGATAATATATAATCAAACTTCTGTTGTTGACTTAGAACTCATTTCATTTCATCGAGTGCTGCTAGCTCCTATTCAAAAAAGATGACCGTCTTTCGTTTCATTTTCCATTGTTCGAGAGTACGCTATCCCGGGACCCTTGTTCGTCAAGCTTTCGAGCAGCTCTTTCAACTGCCGCCTAATCCCCCAACATGCTCAAGAACCGAGAGATGTCCAAGGACTGGACGGCCGGAGGGATCTTGAAACTAGAAAGTTGGAAGTGAGTCGAAAGGCTTCCGTTTCCGTTCTTGGTTTGGGGGCTTTCGGGCCCCTCCCGATCTTTTTCGTAGTAAAACACCGATTTTCTTGTTGAGACCTAATCCTATCAACAAAGATTTCTCGAGATATTTTCTTACGAAGTTTGTTATAGCATCTATCGTTGCTTCCGGTTTAGGTTAGTTAACTTGGCGACAGAAGATATTGATGTTCTCTAAGACTGAATTACCTCTTCGTAATTGCCAACTAATTGATCTAGAGGTTTCAGTTGATCAAACATACCATAAGTTGGTAAACGCTTGAGAACCCCTTACTACCAGGAAGTGGTGTGCGTACGCTTTCATTATGGCCTAGTCTCTTAAATACCGTTGGTTTTGGCCCCATATCAGCAGCTGGTTCCACGTGATCTCTGGATGAGCATCTTCCTACCAGATCCTCTCTTTTTGAACTCTCTTCTGATGAAGGAAGAAGAATAAGTTCACTCTCCTAAACTAGCCTGAGATACAGATCCAAACAAAAGCTGAATGCCCGAAAGGAAAGACAGATTCAAAAGTAAAATACACTGGGATCATTGGTTGATACTTCCCTCACTTGGGGACCTCTTACTCTAGCTGTTCCAAAAGTCTCTTCTAGTTGAACCACGTCCAATATACTTGGTATTTAAGTAAGTCTCAGGTCGAAGTTCAAATAGATAGGTACTCTAGTTGTGAGCCAGGAAAGTAGTTTTATATGAGTAGTTAGCCAGTCAAGGAAATCCGATAGAAAATGAACATCATAACTTTTCTCACATTTCAAAGTGAAGTAGGCGTCAACCATTCTCTCCATCCTTAAGATTTGTATGAAAGAGATTTCGTTTCACCCTTTGACTCTGTTTACTCTGAAGCTTGATTTCACACTAACAGGTTTGAAGCGTATTCTTGTAAAGGGTTATACCTACTGCCAGTCGCAAGAAGCTCACGAAGTCATACCTCAAGTCTGTAAGTTTTAAGGTTTCAAATTTATGTTACGTAGTAAGCATTAAGTTCTGATTTCAGCATATACATATTTTGAGTTCAAGTACGTGCAACTTATGTTGTCTATGTCATTTTCATGCATGTTGGGTTTACGTGTTGGGTAAATTATTGGAACAGTATGCCTCCTAGACGTGTCATCGACCGTGAAGCAAGGGATGAGGACATAGAGCCTCGAGAGGAGAGAAGAGACGCTCCTCCACGTGCACCACCAGATATGCAGGCACAGATGCTTGCAGGAATGACTCAGTTCTTCGCACAGTTTTCAAGGAACCAGGCTGCAATGGATGCTGGGGCGAGGCCCAGGCCAGAGGCAGTATATGAGAGGTTCAGGAGGATGAACCCAAAGGAGTTTTAGGGTACCACTGACCCGATGATAGCTGATGGATGGAATAAGTCCATCGAGGTAATCTTTGATTTTATGGAACTGACCGATGCCGATAGGGACAGGTGTGCCACGTTCCTTCTGACAGGGGACGCCAGACTATGTTGGGAGAGTGCGTCAATGGCAATCAACTTGCAAGTGTTGCGGTGGAATGGTTTCAAGGAGGTTTTCTACTCTAAGTACTTCACTGAAGAAGTACGTTCCCGTCTGACCAGGGAGTTCATGTCGCTGCAGCAGGGAGATAGCAGCGTGGCAGACTTCGTCAGGAAGTTTTAGAGGGGGTGTCACTTTGTACCCCTGACTGCTAATGATGCCCAGAGTAAGCTGAGGCATTTCATGGATGGATTGCGGCCGATCTTGCGCCGTGATGTCCGAGTTGCTGGTCCTACTAGTTATGCAGTCGCCGTATCTAGAGCATTGGCGACAGAGCAGGAACATAGGCCCTAGTTTAAGAAACCGTATCAGGGGCTGCCGGGGAAGAAGCCTTATCAGGGACCGCCAAGAGGCAAGGGTCCGATTCAACAGAAGGGGGCGCCTCAGAAGCCCGGAAATTTCTCGGTATGCCCTAAGTGCAACCGCCAGCATCCGGGGCAGTGCCTATATGGGTTAGGCAAGTGTTTTAAATGTGGAGCTACTGCCCACATGCTAAAAGAGTGCCCACAGTGGAAGCAGCCAACTCAAGGCAGAGTGTTCGCCATGCATGCACAGGAGGCGAACCCAGACACGACATTACTGACCGGTAAACTTTTATACCTAAGCTCAGTATAATTTTTCCTTGCATGTGGAATTTTATTTGGGATTATTATTGTTCTAGTGATATTTTGAGTAACTTGGAGTATTGATTTCTACTATGCTTGAGGTTAAATGTTAGTAATTTGGGATATAAGTTGTATTCTGCTAACGTCTCTCAGGAAATATTTTCATTAAGAGACTAGCTACCCAGGCCTTGATAGATTCAAGAGCCACCCATTCATTTATATCGGAAACGTTCGCTATTCACTTGGATATCAAGACCATTGGACTCGACGTGAATTATTCAGTGACAGTCCGATGAGGGGAAGAATTATCAGCTATTAGTGTGGTCAGAGACATTGATCTAGAATTACACGGCCACCTAGCCTATGCCGACTTGATCGTCTTACCAATGCCAGAGTTTGATATCATTCTGGGGATGGACTGGCTGACGAGGAACAGAGTCTTGATTGATTTTCAGAAGAGATCAGTTTTGGTTAGACCGGTGGGCATGGAGCAGTTCCTGTTTGAACCAGCCTGATGGAGAAGTTTCCCTCACATGATCTCTTGCATACAGGCTCGGAGACTTATTTCTAAGAGGTGTCAGGCCTTCTTGGCCAGCGTTATTTCCGCACCTGACATACCCACTCCGTCTGTATAAGATGTGCCAGTAGTCAGAAACTTCCTAGACGTCTTTCCTGACGACATAACAGGTCTTCCTCCAAAGAGAGAGGTGGAGTTTGCAACTGAGCTCAGGCCAGACAAAGCGCTAATCTCTAGGCACCGTATCGATTAGCTCCAGCGGAGATGTTAGAACTCAAGCAACAGATTCAGGAGCTTCTCGACAAGGAATTCATCCGTCCTAGTTTCTCACCGTGGGCCGCACCATTACTTTTTGTAAAGAAGAAGGATGGGAGTATGAGACTGTTCATCGATTACCGAGAGTTGAACAAGGTAACAATAAAGAACAAGTACCCATTTCCTAGGATCGAAGACTTGTTTGTTCAGTTGCAGGGAGCCACTGTATTCTCTAAGATAGATCTTCGATCAGGGTATCACAAGCTGAAGGTGAAAGATACAGATGTGCAAAAGACAGCCTTCATGACCAGGTATGGGCATTACGAATTCTTAGTGATGCCATTCGGACTGACGAATGCTCCAACAATTTTCATGGACTTGATGAACCGAGTATTTCAGCCCTACCTTGATCAGTTCGTCATAGTATTTATTGACGATATTCTTATTTACTCGAAGGGCCATGAGGAGCACAGTCAACACTTGAAGACAGTTTTGCAGACCTTGCAGAGTCGCAAATTAATTGTGAAGTTCAGTAAGTGCGAGTTTTGGTTGGAGAAGGTAGCGTTTTTGGGTCATATTATATCTAGCAATGGGATTGAGGTGAATCCAGCCAAGGTGGCAGCAGTTAGAGATTGGGTTGAACCGAAGAATGCATCAGAGATCCGCAGTTTTCTGGGTTTAGCTGGTTACTACCGTAAGTTCATTCAGGGGTTTTCGTCCTTAGCAGTGCCACTCACTTCACTGACCAAGAAGAATGTTAAGTTCGTGTGGAGTGACGAGTGTCAGAAGAACTACGATACTTTGAAGCAAACTCTTATTTCAGCGCCAGTGTTAGCCATGCTGACAGGGCAAGTTGATTTTGTGCTATACACCGATGCATCTAAGCTCGGTTTAGACGCAGTGTTGATGCAGCAGGTTCGAGTTATAGCTTATGCTTCCAGGCAGCTGAAAGTACACGTGAAGAAATACCCGACGCATGACTTAGAATTAACCGCCGTTGTCTTTGCATTGAAGATTTGGAGACACTACTTATACTGCGAGAAATGTCAGATATTCTCTGATCATAAGAGTCTCAAGTATTTCTTCACGAGAAGGAACTGAACATGAGACAGAGACGGTGGTTAGAGTTGGTGAAAGATTACGACTGCGAGATTAGCTACCATCCGAGAAAGGCTAATGTTTTCGCAGATGCCTTGAGCAGGAAAGTGGCAGTTGTAGCTCAGTTGTCAGTACAGAGACTTCTTCAGTCTGAGATTCATCGGTTTGGTGTAGAGGTTTATTGCAAGGGCAAAGCTCGGAGACTGTCTAATATGACAATATACTCTTCTCTGCTAGACCGTATTCATGCGGGTCAGTCTTCAGATGAGCAGTTATAGAAATGGAGACTGAAGGATGAAGCCAAGGGTAGTGTACTCTACACAGTGTCTGATGGTATTGTGAGATACAGAAGTAGAATGTGAGTGCCTAGTGTTGATTCGATCAGAGAGGATATTCTGACAGAGGTACACGCATATCCGTATTCTATTCACCCAAGAGGTACAAAAATGTACAAAGACTTGTAGATTTTGTATTGGTTGCCAGGTATGAAGAGAGACATCCGCAGATTTGTGTCTGAATTCCTCATTTGTCAGCAGGTGAAGGCAGAGCATCAGAGGCCAGCAGGAATACTTAAGCCACTCCCCATCCCAGAGTGGAAAGGGGAGAATATGGTCATGGACTTTGTAGTTGGTTTACAGAGGTGGGATCGACTAACGAAGTCGGCACACTTCTTTTCAGTGAAGACGACTTTCTCCGTGACGCAGTACGCGGAGCTCTATATCAAGGAGATAGTTCGATTGCATGGGATCTCAGTTTCAATTGTGTCCGATAGGGACCAGAGGTTTACATCGTCCTTTTGTAAGAGCTTACATGCAGCCATTGGAACGAAGTTGCTTTTCAATACAGCTTTCACCCGCAGACAGATGGCCAATCTGAGCGAGTGATTCAAATTTGGAGGATTTATTGTGAGCCTGTATGATCGATTTCCAAGGGACTTTGGAATCAAATATACCTCTAGTGGAGTTTACCTACAACAACAATTTCCAATCAGTCCATTGGTATGGCTCCCTACGAGGCATTGTATGGAAGGAAGTGCAGATCGCCGATTCATTGGGATGAAGTCAGTGAAAGAGCAGAACTTGGTCCGAAGATAGTTCAGCAGACTGCAGATGCGGTGGTCAAGATTCGAGACAGAATGAAGACCGCCCAGAGTCGCCAAAAGAGCTATGCCGATAAGAGGAGAAGAGATATCGAGTTTCCCGTAGGTGATCACATTTTTATAAAGATAGCGCCCATGAAGGATTGTATGAGATTTGGGAAAAGAGGCAAGCTGAGTCCGAGGTATATTGAATCTTTCGAGATTCTTGACAGAGTTGGGACACTAGCTTATCATGTTGCCCTTCCGCCGAATCTGGCCGTGGTACACAATGTGTTCCACCGTCTCGATGCTGATGAAGTATCTAGCTAACACTTCGCATGTTCTGAGTTATGAGCCGTTGCAACTTGCTCCAGATTTGTCATATGAGGAAAGACCCGTCCAAATCCTAGACAGACAGGAGCGGAAACTTCGGAACAAAGTGACCAAGTTGGTCAAAGTCCGATGGCTAAACCAATCCGTGCAAGAAGCCACTTGGGAGTCAGAAGCAGACATGAGAATTCGCTACTCGGAGTTGTTTGGTAAGATTTAATTTCGAGGACGAAATTTTTATAAGTGGGGGAGGAAATGTGGTGCCCGAATTCTATACACGTATAACACATGCATTTATTTAATTATTAAATCATTTAATTAATTTTATATTGATTTTAGCAGTGCATGATTTATGAAAGTACATTATTTTAAATTATTCATGTTTAAGTGTGCACGTTAAAATGTTTTTCAAGTGTCATGTTTCAGGCGATTATTCGAGGCGAGATCGAGGAAAAGACCGGTGACGATTTTTGGCACTTTAAAATGTGGTATTTTATTTTAAGTTGAGGTTGGGGCATTTAACTAATTTATTAAGTTGTTAGTATTTTAAAGCCTTATTTATGTAGTTAGTGATTTAAGAGTTTAAAACTTTTAAAGTTAGCATTTTTGGTATTTTATTGTGTTAATTAGACAATTTTATAAAATTAGTGTGGATGCTTTTCAATTAGGAATTTTGTTAAAGTTAATTGAAGGTTGACATTTTAATTAGTTGCTAATTATCATTAAGAAAAATTTTTCCTTTAATTATTATCAAACACACGCACACACACGTTTTATACACTCACACACACTTACACGTTTTTACACACACTAAAAACTGATAAACACACACACATTTAGCTTTTTATTTCAAAGAAAAAGCCTAGGGTTCTCCTTCCCAAGAGCAGCCACCCCACTTCCCCATTAAATTCCCAGCAATTTTCGTGTGTTTTCTTCAAAGATTTTAGCGCCACGTTCGCTCCGGATCAATCATCACGCCATCTCCGCTTCGCTATCGTCGTTACGGTATTTTTAAATACCAAAAGACACGTATATTCTATTTTTCCTACGTCGATCATGTCATAGTATGTGTTGCGTTGTTTTTATGCGTAAAAATACATGTGTGAAGTGTAAAGTTTGAGCGGTAATTGTTTAGATCGCATTTTGAACCTTTCTGGATCTGAAACTCTCGTCTTTACTGTTCTTTTTAAAACTACGAATTTTCGGTCGCGATTTTGAGAAAACTTTCAACATGAAAATCGTAGAATTTCGATACTTTTGATTTGATATAAAATTCGAAGTATTTGGATAAAAATTGAGTGAGTTATGATAATTTCTATGGGATTGTTTAAACTGCATTTTCTGAAAATGTGTTATTGATGTGTTCTTGAAGTTTTTGAGTTGCACGCTTCGTTGGGAACCATTGGTGGATCGCTGCTGCATTTGGGTATTGTGAGTATGACATTGGGATAAATTTTGGTGCTTAGTCTTGTGTCGGTAGGCACTTGGTTGCATTAGAAGTCGTAGGAAGTATTTTGGTGTCAAAATTCATGTTAGGGATTATGTTGTGTAGTTGTTGTGAGTCGTCGTTTTTGGGGACTTTTGTTTGAGTTGAATCTATGTTATAGCGTCCTAGGATGAGTCTCGATAGATTGGTTCATGATTCATATAATTTAGTAGGAGTTTTAAGTTTCGTGTCGCGGAGTCCAGAAGACTCGGCGCCCGAGCGTCGAGCGCCACTCTTTATATTCGAGTATTTTCCCCATAAGGCTCGGATCTCGAGCGGTAATTTATTACCGCCCGAGTGCTGATCTTGGCGCGCGAGCAGTAAGGTTTTACCGCCCGAGCGCGAACCTTACCGATCGCGCGCATCCCCATCTGTAAAAATATTTTGTTTTTTCTTCTTTACAAGTTCTATAGTGAGTTCATGTCTTTTATTTTTTGGGAAATGTTCACACATCATTTTAGAGATTGTCGGGGTTCGATGTCATGGGTTAGTACGACGATTTAACGAGGTCAAGTCCCGAGTGATCTAGAATGTCATAAGCTATCTATTTAATTCGGTGGTGAGCAAGAATACCTACGTCTAAGTATGCAAGTTAAGTGTTGAAATTCATGTTATTATATGCAGAAGTGGCCCCAAGCGAGATCCAACGAATCCCTCAACGCCAAGTAAGTATGTTTGACGTGCAGAAAAATATTTTAAGTTTTTGAGGTATGCTAACTGTCTTGTGACCAAATTATGTTTAGGATTGGAAAGCGTTAAATTATGAACGTGGACCAATCCGCCCGTTAAATTATGAACGGGGATCTCATGTATGTGGTAGTGGATTCGTCCCTGTCAGCCCAGTACTGTGGTTTAGTCTGATCAGGCGATGATGTTATGGGTCACTTGCATTGAAACATATCTCTACGCAAAATGATGAAGCTATGTATGTTCAAGTATGCAGGCATGTTTAAGAAAAGTTTATGTTGATGGCATGTGACACCTCGGAATTTAAAATTTTTCTTGAAGGAAAGAAGGATTCAAAAATTAAATACCATAGAACATTTACAATAAAAGTAAATACACGATCATTCAAATGACATAACAAAATACAAAATATCATTTCTAGGATCATGTCCAAAATGCTTGCAAAATGGCCTTCTTCCTTCCAACTATATGCATATGACTCCGGCCCCAATCAACGTCCCGGCCCGTCGCTCTTATCTGCATCACATGAATAAACTGAAATGAGTATAAAACTCATCAAGTGGAACTCTTACATAGCAATGTACATATCATACTCTGAAAACATAGCATTGAAATCAATAAATACCATCAACTCTTGGATCATGAATAACATAGCAATAAAACAATAAGATGGTATTTCTCTTTTCTCTGTTGGATTGATATCTATATAATATCTCTGTCTCTGTACCTATATCCCATCGATATAAATCGATAACTCTGAGGGATATAAGCCTATGGTCGTTGATCAACTAATTGCATGCAATCTATTACTATGTATCTATCAATCCATAAATCATTTTAAACTCTCTTTGGGGCATTTAATCAAACACTTTGCATACTCTTATTCTTTTGTATTCCTTTTTCACATTTGAGACATTCAATTGCCTCTAATATACCATCAAGTAATTCAATACATAATATGGATCAAATGGAAGGGAATAACATATTAAAACCTTTGAAATACCATACATATATTATCATGTGAGTACAAGAATGAAATTCCATTCACTACCAACAAGAACACCTTCCACTAATCTCTTGGTTGAATTCCTACAACAATAAACCGTATATAACACCATCAATAACCCAATAATCCAACAATCAAACCATTTAATCCAAAATACCAACACAATCAACAAACCCAACAATTCTCACAACACCAAACCAAGAATAAATCATACCAAAAGCTTACCTTAGCTTCCTTGATCCCAAAATAAACTTAATCTCTACCACAAATCACCAACAACAAGCTTGGATCAAAGAAAGGAAGAAAAGAAATGAAGAAACCCTAGCCTCCCCAAGAGCTGAAAATCGAGAATGAGGGAAAGAAATGAGAGAAATGAGCCAAAACATCCAATTATATCACTTAAAACCAAAAACACGCTTTCACTATTCATCGACCGCAGGTGCGCTCTGAAACTTACCGCTGGTGCGGTGCCTCCACCGTGCGTGCGGTAACAATCACACCTCGGGTGCGGTGTCCTCACGGCAAACCCATCAAAATTCATAAATAACGAACGCGGATGCGGTCCTCTTACTGAGCGCGGGTGCAATCACCCCTGAAGCCAACAACCAACTCTACGCAACAAAGATCGAATCGCAACGCTGATACAAAACAACTACACCACAATTAACAACGACAATACCACGAAACAATTATAACCAACAATACTAAAACCCAAACATAACTCTTAACATCACACTAAACTAAATCTTAACCAATTAATCAATAATCATACAAAAACTTAAACCGTACCGTACACCAGGCTTGGCTATTACAATCTCCCCTCCTTAAAGGAATTTCGTCCTCGAAATTGACGTCACTGCGCAAACAACTCAGGATACTTCTCTTTCATCTCGTCCTCTGGTTCCCACGTGGCTTCTTCAATCAAGTGATTCTTCCAAAGGACTTTAACGATGCCGATCTCTTTGCTTCGCAACACTTTAACTTTGCAATCCAGAATCTGGACCGGAATCTCTTAGGTACGTAAAAATTCGACGTCAAATCCAATGGCTCGTGGCGAAGAATATGGGAAGGATTCGCAATATACTTCCTGAGCATAGAGACATGAAACACATTGTGAACTCTGTCAAGATCTGGCGGTAGGGCTAACCTGTAAGCTCGATCACCAACTCTGTCCAAGATTTCAAATGGGCCAATGAATCTCGGACTCAACTTACCTTTCTTGCCAAACCGCATCACACCTTTGAGAGGTGCTATCTTCAAGAACACATGGTCGCTGACCTCAAACTGCAATGGTCTACGACGCACATCAGCATAACTCTTCTGTCTCGACTGCGCTGTCTTCATCCTCTCCCTAATAACCGCAACAACATCAGCTGTCTGTTGGACCAACTCTGGACCCAACATCTTCCTCTCACCAATCTCGTCCCAATACAAGTGCGATCTACACTTCCTGCCATAAAGTGCTTCATATGGTGCCATGCCAATCGTCGCTTGGTAACTGTTATTGTACGTGAACTCAACAAGAGGCAATTTGGAATCCCATCTACCAGGATAATCGATAGTACAAGCTCTGAGCATATCCTCTAGAATCTGAATGACTCTCTCTGATTGACCGTCGCTCTAGGGATGATATGCTGTACTGAACGCTAACCGTGAACCCATAGCTCTGTGCAAACTCTTCCAAAACTCTGAAGTAAATCTAGGGTAACGATCAGACACAATCGACACAGGAACACCATGAAGTCTAACAATCTCTGCTATGTACTATTCGGCATACTGGTTCATGGAATACGTCGTCATGCGCTGACTTGGTCAACCGATCAACAATAACCCAAATAGAGTTAAAACCTTTTTGCGTTCTTGGAAGAACAGTCACGAAGTCCATCATAATATGCTCTAATTTCCATTGAGGAATCGGCAATGATAGCAATGTCCCAGCAGGTCTCTGGTGCTCGATCTTCACCTGCTGACAAGTTAGGCACTGAGAAATAAACATGGCAATATCTTTCTTCATACATCTTGATGCTACCTGGATGTATCGAGTATGGCGCGGTATGTGCCTCTGTCAAGACGTCTCGCCGAATATCATCACTAATAGGAACACAAATACGGCCTCTGAATGTCGTCAAACCATCTCCATTCAACCCAAATTCCGAATTACCTCTCTCTTCCGCTCTAGCTCTCAACTCTATCAACTGTGAATCAATGGCCTGCTCTCTACGGATCCTATCCGTCAATGTAGCCCGAATGACTAAAACTGAAAAACGAGCAATGGTCCCTGGAACCACCAAAGCTATCTCCTTTCTCTGCAAGTCTAACAACAACGGCTGCTGAATCATCGAACTCAAAGAAGAACTCGACTTACGGCTCAAAGCATCCGCTACAACATTCGCTTTCCCTGGGTGATAAATGATCGTCACATCCTAATCTTTCACAAGCTCTAACCACCTCCTTTGACGCATATTGAGCTCCTTCTGAGAGAACAAATACTTCAAACTCTTGTGGTCCGTGAAAATTTCACACTTTTCGCCATACAAATAATGTCTCCAGATTTTCAGGGCGAAAACCACAGCTGCCAGCTCCAAATCATGCGTAGGATAATTCTTCTCGTAGTCCTTCAACTGACGAGAAGCATAGGCTATGACCTTTCCACGTTGCATCAGCACTGCACCAAGACCCTTCTTCGACGCATCAGTAAAAACAACAAAATCCTCTTAACCACTGGGCAATGCAAGTACCGGAGCTATCGTCAACTTATCTTTCAACTCCTGGAATCCACTTTGACATTCATTGGACCACTCAAACTTCACAGCCTTCCTCGTCAGATTGGTTAACGGCAGGGCAATCTTGGAAAAATCTGAAATGAAACGACGATAATAACCCGCCAAATCAAGAAAACTGCGTACCTCTGATACAGTGGTAGGAATAGTACACCTCTGAACTGCCTCGATCTTCACTGGATCAACAGCTATGCCATCCTTTGAAACAACATGGCCTAGAAAAGAAATATGCTCCAACCAGAACTCACACTTCTTCAACTTAGCATACAATCTCTTTTCTCTCAACAACTGAAGAACAACTCTGAGGTGCTCTGAATGAAGCTCTCTGGTCTTGGAATAGATCAAGATGTCGTCGATGAAAACAATGACGAAGCTATCCAAATACGGCTTGAACACACGGTTCATCAGATCCATAAAGACTGAAGGAGCATTAGGTCAGACCAAAAGACATCACAAGATATTCATAATGATCGTACCTGGTCCGGAACGCTGTCTTAGGGATATCAGACTCCCTAACTTTCAACTGATAATAGCCAGATCTCAGATCAATCTTCAAAAATACTGTAGCCCCATGCAGTTGATCAAACAAATCATCTATCCGTGGCAACAGATATTTATTCTTGATAGTCACTTTGTTGATCTCTCTGTAATCAATGCAAAGACGCAAGGACCCATCTTTCTTCTTGATGAAAAGAAACCCGGCACATCATCCTCAAATACATCCGAGAACTCTCTCACAACATCAATATCATCAATATTCAACTTAATCATTCTATCCACATCAACAATAGAAGCCAGAAACCCATCACAACCTCTAAACTGCAACTTCTTAGCCTCAAGACACGAAATAAAAGGAAGGACCAGCGAAGTACCTGCACTGACGAGCATACATTCCTTATTGCCATCATCTGCAAATGTCACCGTCTTAGCAACACAATCAATCACTGCACGATAGGTTGAAAGCCAATCCATGCCAAGTATAATATCAAATGCGATCATTGGAATAACAATCAAATCAGCAAAAACCACTAGCTCATCAATTTGAACAGAGCACGCATACACAATGGACGTCGGGCACAACACATCCCTCGAAGGCAAAACAACATTGAACTAGAGGGGAAGAACAGAAGGAACTATACCCAAAGATCTCAAAAATAGTTCAGACATAAAAGAATGAGTAGCACATGTATCAATCAATGTCGTAGCTACTCTGCCTGAAATTAAAATAGTGCTAGAGATTACAGAAGAATCATGGTTACCTTCCTTTGTAATGGTAAAGATGCGACCTTGCACCTTCTCTTTACTCGCTCATCTAGGACAGTCTTTGGCAATATGGCCTGTAGTGCCATATCGATAGCAAGTATGAGTACCAAATCTGCATTCTCCCCGATGGTGTCGACTGCACTTGGGACACAAAGGCTTCTCAGGATCAAATGGAATTGCCGGTGGTTTAGGACTCGGCTCTATCTTGCCTTTCCCCTTGAAACGATCCTTTCCTCTTTGATTTGAACCCTGGCCTCTCTGAGCAATGGCCTGCTGCCTCGCCTGTCTTTCCCTGGCAATGTCTTTCTCGTCTTGCTCAGCCAACAAAGCCTTACACACAATCTCTTTGAATGTCACAGCCTTTGACATATTGATATCCCTCCGGATCTCTGCTTGAAGGCCTCTAATAAAATGAGCACCTTTATCTTTGTCATTGGAAGCAATGTATGGGGCAAACAGACAGCCCTCCTCAAACTTCAAGATGTACTCATCAACGTTCATACCTCCCTGTCTAAGCTCCAAGAACTCAGTCACCTTTCTAGCTCGAAGTGCGTCTGGGAAGTACTTGTCATAAAACAGATCAGTGAACTCTTGTCATTTCAATGCTGGAACGTCCACACTAACCTTGGTAGCATTCCACCAAATACGTGCAGCTTTTACTAACATGAACACTGCACAACTAATTATGTCCTTGTCTTCATAGTTGAGATGATCAAAGATCGCCTCAAGTGCTTTGATCCACTCTACGGCCACCAACGGATCAGTGCTTCCTGCAAATTCTGGTGGATCCATCCTCTTGAAAGCAGTAAAGATGCCATAGGTACCAACTGCTTGAGCTACCTGACCTCTACCTGTCCTTTACCTTGGCCTGTACCTTGCATACGTAGCAACTGTTGGATCTGCTCACTGTGGACCTTGGCTTGCCCTTTCAACAACTTGCCGAACTCATCGACAACTCTAGAGGAAGAACTATCCCCACCCTCTACGGCTTTCCTCTTTGGAGGCATAACTCCTACAATGTGCTCACACAACACAAATCAATAGATAACAATAAATAGATGTAGAAGAAGACATACCCGGACAGTTGAAAGTAGACGAAGTCATATGCATTGGTCCGAAGAACGGTGCTCTGATACCACTAAATGTGACACCTCTGACCGGTTTTAATAAAATCACAGTGGAATTTAAAATTTTTCTTGAAGGAAAGAAGGATTAAAAAATTAACTACCATAAAACATTTACAAAAAAAGTAAATACATGATCATTCAAATGACATAACAAAATACAAAATATCATTTCTAGGATCATGTCCAAAATGATTGCAAAATGGCCTTCTTCCTTCCAACTATATGCATATGACTCCTGGCCCCAATCAACGTCCCGGCCCGTCGCTCTTATCTGCATCACATGAATAAACTGAAATGAGTATAAAACTCAGCAAGTGGAACTCTTACATAGCAATGTACATATCATACTCTGAAAACATAGCTTTGAAATCAATAAATACCATCAACTCTTGGATCATGATTAACATAGCAATAAAACAATAAGATAATATTTCTCTTTTCTCTGTTGGATTGATATCTATATAGTATCTATGTCTCTGTACCTATATCCCATCGATATAAATCGATAACTCTGAGGGATATAAGCCTATGGTCGTTGATCAACTAATTGCATGCAATCTATGACTATGTATCTATCAATCCATAAATCATTTTAAACTCTCTTTGGGGCATTTAATCAAACACTTTGCATACTCTTATTCTTTTGTATTCCCTTTTTCACATTTGAGACATTCAATTGCCTCTAATATACCATCAAGTAATTCAATACATAATATGGATCAAATGGAAGGGAATAACATATTAAAACCTTTGAAATACCATACATATATTATCATGTGAGCACAAGAATGAAATTCCACTCACTACCAACAAGAACACCTTCCACTAATCTCTTGGTTGAATTCCTACAACAATAAACCATATATAACACCATCAATAACCCAATAATCCAACAATCAAACCATTTAATCCAAAATACCAACACAATCAACAAACCCAACAATTCTCACAACACCAAACCAAGAATAAATCATACCAAAAGCTTACCTTAGCTTCCTTGATCCCAAAATAAACTTAATCTCACCACAAATCACCAACAACAAGCTTGGATCAAAGAAAGGAAGAAAAGAAATGAAGAAACCCTAGCCTCCCCGAGAGCTGAAAATCGAGAATGAGGGAAAGAAATGCGAGAAATGAGCCAAAACATCCAATTATATCACTTAAAACCAAAAACACGCTTTCACTATTCATCGACCGCGGGTGCGCTCCAACATGCACCGCGGGTGCGCTATGCCCTCGGCACCTCCTCCAAAATTCTGAAAATGTCGACCGCAGGTGCGCTCTGAAACTTACCGCTGGTGCGGTGCCTCCACCGCGGGTGCGGTAACAATCACACCGCGGGTGCGGTGTCCTCACGGCAAACCCATCAAAATTCATAAATAACGACCGCGGGTGCGGTCCTCTTACTGAGCGCGGGTGCGGTCACCCCTGAAGCCAACAACCAACTCTACGCAACAAAGATCGAATCGCAACGCTGATACAAAACAACTACACCACAATTAACAACGACAATACCACGAAACAATTATAACCAACAATACTAAAACCCAAACATAACTCTTAACATCACACTAAACTAAATCTTAACCAATTAATCAATAATCATACAAAAACATAAACCGTACCGTACACCTGGCTTGGCTATTACATGGCATGTCTAAGTATGTATGCACGTATGTTCAGGTTTTGATATGCAAGTCAAGTTTTAAGTATGTATGTCATATTTTAAAGTTTCATGTGATCTTATTATGTAGTATTTGTTACTTCCAGTTTATACGTGTTGAGTCTGTAGACCCACTAGACTTGATCGATGCAGGTGAGGATGTTTATGATGAGGCTGGAGGTGGGGACCAAGGAGCAGGCTTGGACTGAGCGGGAGGCTAAACCCGAGGACCATCATGTTTTAAGTCTTATGAAAACATTTAATACTTTTGTCAAACTTGAAATTTCAAACCTTTGTTGCAACAACTTGTGAGGCGTACAATTTATTTATTTTATCGAATTTTGAATGTTCACGTTTATTTAAGAAAAATTTTAATTTTTCCGCAAATTTTAAGTTGTAAAAAGTACAGTACGTTACAATAGCAGTCTTTGAATCATTAATACTTATGATTAATTTCAAAAAATTAATTCAACTAGTAACCACGAGTCATCAGTATTTTCTTAGAAAAATCTACGTGTCCCAAAAGCATTCATAAAATTCACGATTAACTTATGGCCCAAAAGTATAATGTCAATACTAAAACCCAAAAATCAACATAGTCCACTTCCACCACAAAGCCAACATGCGCTGAAATCAAATAATTTTTTAATTCATATTGTAATATGTATTAAAATTCCAAAGCATATAAATCATATATCCTCATAAAGTTATTAAACATGTGACGTGAACATATAATTCACATAATTATGCAGGTAACATCATAGAATCATATAAATTATGTAAACTTACAAATTGGGGCTTGACGACTGATCTTTCTGGCGCTGATGGTGGCACAACCCTTTACAGGACCTGTGCTCTGATACCAAAGGAAACGTCTGGTTATTCGTTTTCTTAAAATGTACTAGAATTTTTTTTAAATAAAAACGTCCCTAGCATCAGCTGAACAACCAAAAATCACTTAAAATATTTTGGACATCATTTTATAATAAAACAACCAACTATTTATTTGAGAAATACAGCCCATACTATAATATCTCAAAACATAAAGATATTTTTAACATAACTTAAAATCATAAATCATAACTAGTGCGGAAAACTAGCGTCGGTCCTCGGGTTATGTTCACCTTCAGTCCAGCAAGGTCAACCATCAAAACCTCCATTAACATTATTATCATAATCACCTGCATCAATCACACCTAGTGAGTCTTCAGACTCAACACACCATAATCTTGATAACAAGTAATATATATATACAGATCACATACAACAGTAAAAAATACTTATCCTTAAAATATTGTTTTCATGAAGATGGATAAACTTTAAACAAATCCATTTTCACGATGCATAAAATTTAAATAAAAACTGTAGAGGCCCGTATTTCGTATTGTAAATTTGCAGAATTATTTAAAATTTTCTCTTTAAATAAATAACATGCCTCATTCATAAAATAATTGATAAAAAGATTTAATGTTAAAGTAACAACGAAAGAAATTATTGTTTTCAACACAACAACTTAAAATAATTCAACGTGATGAAAATGAGTTTTGAGCATAAAAAAATAAATAAACTAAACATGAGGTCCTCAGGTTCCTACTACTGCTGATGCAAGCTAGCTCACTGGTCCCTGCCCTCTGTCCCGACCTCATCAGTACCTACAACAAACAAGTCTAGTAAGTCTAAAGACTCAGCATGCATATATCGTTAATAACAAGTAAATATATCATAAAATTCCGTATAACATAAAAATATCGTATCGTAAAGCGTAAGGTGAAAATCGTGTCATGGATAATTATAAATACATGCATATCTAAAAATCTTACGTAAAAGCTTTGCTCGATAGAGCTCTGTCTTAACATATCATATCGTAATTTTTTTTAGAGATAATGTTTCTACACAAGTGGCCCATAACATAACATACACGTCTGATCAGAATAAGTCACAGTATACTGGGCGGTAGAGATCATCACAGCCCTTGGACTGAAAGTCCGTACCCATACATAATCGTAAACTGGTCGCAAGTCACCAGGTGAAGCAAATCCCATAAGCGTAAGGTGGCCACAAGACATATCGCATATATCTCAAAAATATACATTTTATATTTTATGCACGTAATATAATTATAATCCTTTTTTTTTACCAAATGGGTTGGATCGTTCCCAGGCTCGCTGCGACCTAATTCTAACATGAGAAACATGCAAATATTTTTTCTTGAGGATAACTTCGTAATTGAACCCAAAAACGGGGCCAACTAGACCAACAATCTTAATTTATAACCATGACTCCGTATCAACCCGAACCAACATCAAACCATCTTTTAGTCATGGTCAAAATATGCCTAACATGATGAAATAATGCTCCTAAGAATTTTAATTCACGAAATTTGGTGCATGGAGGCCAAAATCTTGAAACACGCTTTCGAGAGTCACTTTGGCACATTGCACCGTAAATTCTTGTACGACCTCTAAACATAACCAAATCACAAAAGGCCAAAACCATGACCTTAAATACTCATTGAGGTACTATCTAGTCCAAGACCATAGGCTAAAAGCCAACCAAGAACTCAAACACCACCTCTGAACCGAAGCCATGCTGCTGTCAAATGCGCGATGGCAGCATCTACGCTTGCTGTGTTTGTTTACGAGACTATTGATCATTGGGGCTTAAACCACCGACCAGAGCCTCTTCCCAACATACTAAGGTGTGGCCTGAATCATGACTAAGGGTGTGAGAACCCGAAAATTTCGACCGAAGTAAATCAAGTAAGTGATATAAAAATTATTTAAAATGATTCAGTAATTTTTGATTCAATTAAACTACTTGAATAATAATTTAAATCTCATCAAACTTAGCTTGAGAAAGTAGATTCTAAGCTCGGGGATTAGCTCAACAAGAGGCCAATCTACAAGTAACCGTATCCATTGAAGAGTTTTCACGGGAGGAGTAAAACCCCAGCTCAAGGACGCAATCTTTCAGCTCAATGAAGCTCAACCATGTTTGTCCTAAAAGGAGAGCTAAAGGATTGGACAAGTTAATGGTGCAAGAAATGATCTTTAAGGAAATCCATGGAAGAGCTAAGGGATGAGCTAGGAGATCAAGACACAATAATGATGTAAGAAATGGCTTTTGATGCTTGGTATGGAGCTTGAGAATTTACTAGTCTTTGACCACCTTAATGATCACAATTAATCCATTTCTTGGAGACCAAGTGGTCGACCAAATGGTATGCCAAGGGGCAAAGTGTGGCCTATATATACTACCCCAAAATTGATGGAAAGGTGCTTCAAAAACCAAGCAAGGTTTCGGCTTTCCCCTTCCCCCTTACTCTCTCAAATTTCGGTCAAGCAAGCAAGGAGAAAAGGAAGGGATTTCGTGCAGTGCAGTTATTAAAAAGAATCACGTCGAAGTTCTGCCAAAGCGAAGACAGTAATTGTAGGAGTTACGCCGAAGTGCTGCCAAAAGTCCGAGAAGCAAGTTCGCGCCAAAGTTGGTGATTTCGAATCAACCTTCAACTACTGTAAGTGGGCTTTTGACTAAGTATTTTGTTGTATTTTTAAATCTTGCATATGAATGACACGACTTATTATTATGTGTGTCCAAATTTTCGAAAAACCTTATGTGTTATTTTTGAATATTCGATCGATTATGTGTTTCCTTTTATTATTCGAATTCTTTGATTCCGCTGTGTCTATCTGCAATTCTGTTAAGTTCTGTTCAACTTTGAAAATCTGAAACTCCGATAAATTCCGTCTGGAAAAGTCTGAATTCTGTTTGCACTGTTACGAGTCAATTTGAAATGGAACGAGAATTGTAGTTCTGTTCGGCCCCCATTGGTGGGTATAAAACCATGTTCTGTTCGGCCCCCATTGGTGGGTATAAAACCATGTTCTGTTCGGCCCCCATTGGTGGGTATAAAACCATGTTCTGGCCTCACCCCTTAGAGGACTAACATATTGGGGACAATTTGACCATGGAAATGAGATGAGTAACAGTGTTCTGTCTGTTCTGATATGTTCTGTTCCGAATTGAAATGATCTGTATTGCTTCTGTTTTGTTCTGAATCATTTGATAAGTTATGTCTCTTATTCGATTCGTTTCCGTTGTGCCAAGTTAAGAATATTAGTTTTGAAAGTATGTTAAAGAAATGTTTTAAGGAATTAAGTTCTATATGTATCTTTGGAATCGATCGACCCCCACTTGCTGAGTGTTTCCCAAAACACTCACCCCTTACAAATTTCAGATAAAACTGAGGAACGAGTTAATGAGGAGGAGCAAGAGACATTCTGGGGATGGTGATCGACTGCTGAAATCAACAATTCAAAGAACGTCTATCTTTCCTTTTGTTTCATTTCGAAAATTCTGATGTATTTTATTCCTTTGTCATTGTAAGACAATATTTCATTTATGAAAAAGACTGGTTTGATTGATACGAGGCTTTATTGTTTTCAATTTAATTGTGAACAATGCCGGATGTCACCGACGCTTCGGACTCGGGGCGTGACATTTAAGTGGTATCAGAGCTACCAGGTTCATAATCCCGCTGGGATTTTGACAGACAAAATTTGACAAAGTCAAATTTTGGCAAAAGCCTAGTGCATCCCAATCCCTTCATCTGTTCCCTAAAATTTTCGAACAATTTCCAAAAATCTATCCCTTCAATTGTTCCGAAAATATTCAGCGTCCAAATTTCCACGAAAACTTTAGTATTTGTGCCTTTCTATCTTTGATGAGAATCTGATATTTTACCTCCATTTATTCTAGGAAATGGATGCTCCCCGTACTCGTGCCCAGGCTGCCCTACGCTTGCGTAAGCTCACCATAGACAATCAAAAAAGGGAAATTGCAACGTTGAAGGTGCAACTCGCCAAGGAGAAATTGGAAAAGCAAGAGCTTACTGAGAACAGGATTATGCTGGAGTCGGACGTGCAGCGACTCACACATCACTTGGACGTGGCGGAGAGCCAAATGATGCAGACACCGACTAATGCAACTCGTTTTGCGCGCTTGGTGGCACTCAACATGGATCTACTCGAGAGGATAGAGATAGAGAAGGATCACGCTGCTCAGGCTCGTCAGCGTCAGGACCAGTTTATTGCAAAGCAAGAGCGCTACATCTCAAGGATCCACGCCACTATGGACGGACTGCAGGATCAGAACAACTATTTACATCTTGTGATAGAAAACATGGCAGAGGAGGAAGTGGCACCTATGGAAGTAATTGTGGACGACAGCGACAGCGACAGCGGAGAGTTATTCGACTAGATTAGCATTATATTAAAGTATCTGAATAAATTGTAACCGAGAAAAATATTATGTGTACCAACTTATTTTGAAACTTGCTATCAACTTATATTATTGCATGATTAAGAAAATTTGATAAGTATCTTATCTATAAAATGTTTTTTATCTTTATAGGAACAACATGGACCTCCAAAACGTTATAAATGAACTTCAGAGTCAACTTCGAGAAAAGGAGTCAGAAATTAAGTCACTAAAAGAAAAAAATGATAAGCTCGAGAAAGATAACTACCAATTGGATGGAAATAATATATGTATAGGGGAAGACCTTCGGGAAGCCAGAGTTGAGGAAAAGAAATTACGCGATGATGTCAGACGATACGCTGCTAGAGTCGGAACGACAGCATGAGATCACCAAACAAGAACTGAAGAAGGCGCAAGATAGGATTCTTACGCTCCAAATCCGAAGTGATGGCCTTCTCAGTATTCAACATCGTCTTGAGGAAAAGATTGGAGAACAAGAAATCGATGAGAAAGTAAGCCAATCAACAATCCAAGAGCTGCAAGACCAAGTGAACAACCTTGATCACCACAACACGCAACTGCAGAATTACATCGAGCATCTACAAAATGAGATGGTCAACATGGAAGAACTTATGGAGCAAATGGAAGAAAACCCAATGGAAGAAGAAGAAATTAACGAGGCAGTAGGAGACGGCGAAGTAGTAGATGAATAGGGAGAAAAGAACTCTAGTTTAAATTTTGATTGTATTTGGAATTATTTAATTTAGTCGTCGGTTGTATGCAAAAATTTTTTTTATATTAATGGAATTGTTTCTTTGATTAAGTGTTATGGCAAACAAATAAAAGATATGTGTTTATAGGAAATGGCAGGCAGACCACCCCGAAACAACCGTAACGCTCGAGACGCCAACCAAAACGATAATCCACCACCACCGCCACCACCCCGAGTGAACCTTAGTCAAGAGGATATGATGGCAATAGCAACTATCGTCGCTGCAACATTACAAGGATTTGTGAATCCACTGGCCAATGCCATCCAACCACCTCAAGAACCTCAACCTCGTGGAATCAAGTATCACTACGAATCTTTGAGGAGGAATCGAGTCCCAACTTTTGATGGGAACCCAGACCCTGAAGTCAGTCACAACTGGCTCAAGAACGTGGAGACACAACTACATTTGCTAGAAATACCGGAAGAGTTAAAAGTAGAAGTTGTAACCCCATTTTTGGAGGAACGAGCTAGGAAATGGTGGGAAACTGTGTCGCTACCTTTAGCAGAGGTAGAAGATATCACGTGGCCAATTTTCAAGAGGGAATTCTTAAAACAATACTACCCGGCCGAGTTTCGTCTACAAAAGCTGAATGAGTTTGAAAATTTCAGACAGTCACCAGATATGACGGTAATGGAGTACACGTCAAAATTCAACGATTTGGGAACTTACGTTCCGACAGTCATGTCAGACGAAACGTTAAAAATGCACCGTTTCAAGAAGGGACTCAACAGTCGAATTCAGTCGGCACTGGCGGTGTACAAACCAAGTAGCTTTGCGGACTTGATGGGCGCGGCAATGAGCGCAGAAACCGATATCAAGCGACGGGAAGAAGAAAACAAGAATAAGAGGCCGATGAACAACCAATCCACACAGAATAATCTCAAGTTCAAGAAACCAAACTATTCCGGAGGATTTTTCAAAGGAAGTTCTGGCAGTACTGGTAGCACCGAGGGAAAATGGTGTGATACATGTCGACAAAAGCATACTGGGGAATGTTATCGGAAGACAGGCGCTTGTTTCAAGTGTGGGAAGGTGGGCCATAGAATTAAAGACTGTCCAGACAACAAGGACAAAGGGCCAGGGCACAACAAACAACATGAAAACAAGACAAATGCTCGGGTTTATGCCATAACCCAGGAGGAAGCCGATAATAGCAACGAAGTTGTGGCAGGTACCATCTTACTCAATAAAATGCCTGCGTATGCTTTGTTTGATTGTGGTGCCACACATTCGTTTGTGTCTAGAAGATATGCTAAGAAGCTTAAACTTGAGCATGATATTCTTAGTGAACCGTTAAGAGTAGCAACACCGGCTAGTAAAATAATCGAAACTCACAAAGTACATCGAAACTGTAAAATTTGTATCGGCAAACAAATTTTTGAAGTAGAATTGATTCAACTCAATATGGTGGAGTTTGACATCATTCTTGGAATGGACTGGTTAGCTAAAAACCATGCCATAGTAGACTGTCAGAAGAAAGAAATTAGACTTCAAACTCCAGCAAAGAGGGAGGTCGTATATCAAGGGAAATCCAAAGAAAGAAAATCTCTGCTATCTGCCTCGCAAGCCTGGAAGGCCATGAAGGGAGGAGAAGAAATTTATCTGGCAGTAATTACTGAAGCCAAAGAGGAAGAAGTTCCAAAGTTGGAAGATATTCCAATTGTTCAAGAATTTCCAGACGTTTTTCCCGAAGACTTACCAGGAGAGATACCCGATAGAGAAGTAGAATTTGAAATCAACTTGGTCCCTGGTGCTGCACCAATCTCTAAGGCACCATACCGCATGGCTCCAGCTGAATTGAAGGAATTAAAGGAGCAACTCCAAGAATTGCTGGACAAGAAGCAGATTCGTCCTAGTGCATCTCCTTGGGGAGCCCCAGTGCTTTTTGTAAAGAAAAAGGACGGAAGCATGAGACTATGTATCGACTACCGGGAGCTAAACAAGATCACCGTAAAGAATAAGTACCCACTCCCGAGAATAGATGATCTTTTCGATCAGCTAAAAGGAGCTAAAGTTTTCTCAAAACTTGATCTCAGATCAGGTTACCATCAGTTAAAAGTCAAAGCAGAAGATATCCCTAAGACTGCTTTTAGGACAAGGTATGGGCACTACGAATTCACGGTAATGCCGTTTGGTCTAACCAATGCTCCTGCAGCATTCATGGATCTTATGAACCGAGTATTCAAACCGTATCTCGATAAGTTCGTGGTAGTGTTCATAGATGACATCTTGGTGTACTCACCAAGTGAGGAGGAACATAGTGAGCATCTGCGTCTTACTTTGCAAACATTACGAGAGAAAGAACTCTATGCCAAATTCAAGAAGTGTGAATTCTGGCTGAAAAGTGTGGCGTTCCTAGGTCATATAATCTCAGAACAAGGGGTGTCAGTAGACCCTAAGAAAGTAGAGGCAATTAAAGATTGGCCTCAACCTAAAACAGTGACAGAGATAAGGAGTTTTCTGGGATTAGCAGGCTATTATAGAAAATTTGTAGAAGGATTTTCGTCAATAGCCATCCCACTCACTAAACTTACTCAGAAAAATTCGAAATTCAATTGGAATGAAGCTTGTGAAAAGAGTTTTGAAACCCTGAAGACAAAACTCTCATCCACACCAGTACTAATTCTTCCCGAGGATGGTAAGAATTTTACCATATACAGTGATGCTTCAAAGGGAGGGTTAGGGTGTGTGCTTATGCAAGAGGGTCAGGTAATTGCGTATGCCTCACGACAATTGAAACCCTACGAACAGAATTACCCCACTCATGATTTGGAACTAGCCGCAGTCGTATTCGCGCTTAAAATCTGGAGGCACTATCTCTATGGAGTAAAATGCGAAGTTTTTACTGATCACCAGAGCCTTAAGTACATTTTCACTCAGAAGGAACTAAACATGAGGCAAAGAAGGTGGATGGAGCTTCTCAAAGATTACGATTTGGTAATCAGCTATCATCCGGGAAAAGCAAATAAAGTGGCAGATGCATTGAGTCGGAGGAACCCTGGAAAAGTGTGCTTATCGTCATTATCAGTGCAACCAAGTCTCCAAGAGACTGTCAAACTAAAACAAAGTCAAGATACCAACATCTTCAAAATAAAGGAACAAATTCAGGAAGGAAAGATTCCAGAATTTCAAATTGATAAAGATGGTATCCTTTGGATGAAAGGGCGATTATATGTGCCAAACATCGATGGAATTCGAGAAGAGGTGATGGCCGAAGCACATAAATCAAGATTTTCAGTGCACCCGGGAAGCACCAAAATGTACAGGGATTTGAAAAACAACTACTGGTGGAACGGGATGAAGAAAGACGTAGCGGGTTTTGTTGCAAAGTGTTTAGTCTGTCAACAAGTCAAGGCAGAACATCAGCGACCTGGAGGGCTTCTGCAGCCATTAGAAATACCCGAGTGGAAGTGGGATAATATATCCATGGACTTTGTAGTCGGGTTACCAAAATCGAGGCAGGGTCATGACGGAATCTGGGTAATCATTGACAGATTAACCAAGTCTGCCCATTTCTTGCCAGTACGGATGAATTATAACTTGGATAAGTTAGCTACTCTGTATATGGATAATATAGTAAGACTGCATGGGGTACCGGCAAGTATATTGTCCGATAGAGATCCAAGATTCGTGTCAAGATTTTGGAAAAGTTTTCAAAAGGCCATGGGAACCAAAGTTACACTCAGCACAGCCTATCATCCTCAGACTGATGGCCAAACTGAGAGGACAATCCAGACCCTTGAAGACATGTTGAGAGCATGTGCATTGGATTTTCAAGGAAATTGGAGTGAGCAGTTACCGTTAATAGAATTTGCCTACAACAATAGCTACCACAGTAGCATCGAAATGGCTCCGTACGAGGCACTGTATGGTCGAAAATGTAGATCGCCCTTATACTGGGATGAAGTCGGAGAAAAAGCTATCACTGGGCCAGAGCTCATTCAAATAACTATTGATAAAGTAGCCATAATCAAAGAAAGACTCAAGGCAGCTCAGGACAGACAAAAGAGTTGGGCTGATTTGAAAAGAAGGCCTTTGGAACTAGAAATCGGAGAAAAAGCTTACGTCAAAGTCTCTCCCATGAAAGGAGTAGTTCGGTTCAGCAAATCCGGCAAGTTGAACCCAAGATATGTGGGACCGTTCGAAATACTGGATAAAGTGGGAACATTGGCTTATCAATTGGCGTTACCGCCTGAGATGTCCAGAATACATAACGTTTTCCACATCTCACAACTACGAAAATATGTCCCGGACCCGAACCATGTACTTAAAGTTACACCTCTAATGATCGAAGGTAATCTGAACGAGGAACTCAAATATGAAGAAGTCCCTATCCGAATAGTGGACACTAAAGACCAAGTGTTGAGACACCGGACCATCCCATATGTCAAAGTACAGTGGTCAAACCATACTGAAAGAGAGGCAACTTGGGAACTCGAAGAAAAGATGCGGTCGCAATACCCTCACCTATTTGAATGACCAAGTTAATGCAAGTTTCGAGGACGAAACTTTCAATAAGGAGGGAGGGATGTGAGAACCCGAAAATTTCGACCGAAGTAAATCAAGTAAGTGATATAAAAATTATTTAAAATGATTCAGTAATTTTTGATTCAATTAAACTACTTGAATAATAATTTAAATCTCATCAAACTTAGCTTGAGAAAGTAGATTCTAAGCTCGGGGATTAGCTCAACAAGAGGCCAATCTACAAGTAACCGTATCCATTGAAGAGTTTTCACGGGAGGAGTAAAACCCCAGCTCAAGGACGCAATCTTTCAGCTCAATGAAGCTCAACCATGTTTGTCCTAAAAGGAGAGCTAAAGGATTGGACAAGTTAATGGTGCAAGAAATGATCTTTAAGGAAATCCATGGAAGAGCTAAGGGATGAGCTAGGAGATCAAGACACAATAATGATGTAAGAAATGGCTTTTGATGCTTGGTATGGAGCTTGAGAATTTACTAGTCTTTGACCACCTTAATGATCACAATTAATCCATTTCTTGGAGACCAAGTGGTCGACCAAATGGTATGCCAAGGGGCAAAGTGTGGCCTATATATACTACCCCAAAATTGATGGAAAGGTGCTTCAAAAACCAAGCAAGGTTTCGGCTTTCCCCTTCCCCCTTACTCTCTCAAATTTCGGTCAAGCAAGCAAGGAGAAAAGGAAGGGATTTCGTGCAGTGCAGTTATTAAAAAGAATCACGTCGAAGTTCTGCCAAAGCGAAGACAGTAATTGTAGGAGTTACGCCGAAGTGCTGCCAAAAGTCCGAGAAGCAAGTTCGCGCCAAAGTTGGTGATTTCGAATCAACCTTCAACTACTGTAAGTGGGCTTTTGACTAAGTATTTTGTTGTATTTTTAAATCTTGCATATGAATGACACGACTTATTATTATGTGTGTCCAAATTTTCGAAAAACCTTATGTGTTATTTTTGAATATTCGATCGATTATGTGTTTCCTTTTATTATTCGAATTCTTTGATTCCGCTGTGTCTATCTGCAATTCTGTTAAGTTCTGTTCAACTTTGAAAATCTGAAACTCCGATAAATTCCGTCTGGAAAAGTCTGAATTCTGTTTGCACTGTTACGAGTCAATTTGAAATGGAACGAGAATTGTAGTTCTGTTCGGCCCCCATTGGTGGGTATAAAACCATGTTCTGTTCGGCCCCCATTGGTGGGTATAAAACCATGTTCTGTTCGGCCCCCATTGGTGGGTATAAAACCATGTTCTGGCCTCACCCCTTAGAGGACTAACATATTGGGGACAATTTGACCATGGAAATGAGATGAGTAACAGTGTTCTGTCTGTTCTGATATGTTCTGTTCCGAATTGAAATGATCTGTATTGCTTCTGTTTTGTTCTGAATCATTTGATAAGTTATGTCTCTTATTCGATTCGTTTCCGTTGTGCCAAGTTAAGAATATTAGTTTTGAAAGTATGTTAAAGAAATGTTTTAAGGAATTAAGTTCTATATGTATCTTTGGAATCGATCGACCCCCACTTGCTGAGTGTTTCCCAAAACACTCACCCCTTACAAATTTCAGATAAAACTGAGGAACGAGTTAATGAGGAGGAGCAAGAGACATTCTGGGGATGGTGATCGACTGCTGAAATCAACAATTCAAAGAACGTCTATCTTTCCTTTTGTTTCATTTCGAAAATTCTGATGTATTTTATTCCTTTGTCATTGTAAGACAATATTTCATTTATGAAAAAGACTGGTTTGATTGATACGAGGCTTTATTGTTTTCAATTTAATTGTGAACAATGCCGGATGTCACCGACGCTTCGGACTCGGGGCGTGACAAAGGGCCCTAGGCCAACCACAATCCAAGCAAACACCAAAGACAACCCAAAGCTTCACCCGAGAACCATACTGCACGCGTGGGGTTGTTGCTTCTATTTTGTTGTCATTTTCATTCCAGTGGCCATAGGATCGACCATGGCATGATCTAGACATCATGAGGTATTCTGTGAACCATGGCTAAGGGCTAAAAGCCAACCAAGATCCAACCAAACCTCAAAGGGCCGAAACCAACTCACACGAAAGAAAACAGAAAAATGAATCCGAGGGACACTTGCATGTTTTGTTTAAAAATCGATGGGACCGTGAACCAAGTTTTGAAAGGCCATCTTTGTCACATATTAAACATTCTAAGGAAGAGTTCTAACCATGGTTACAAACCCTGGGCCAACCAAGATTCGAACCCTCACCTTAGACATCCAACCATGCAAATCGAGACTCGAAACTTGCACTATGGAGAGTTGCTGTCAAGTTTGCATTGCTGGGGCGAATGTACTTAAAACAATGGATCAACACCTTCCTAACCCACTCTATAACGTGTCTAGATGCAGCCTAGAGCGCCTAGAACCGAGCCAAACCCTGCAATCATCAAAACACACAAACCCGTGAAGCACAAGGAACGGCCGAGAAATCTGAAAAAATTTTGTTCGAAAGTTGCTGTCAAAATTTCGTTTTTGCTTCATGATTTATGGACATGACATGGATTTAAAATATGTATATGACTTGGTTGAAGAGAAAAGAATAACACATACATGCCTGGAATTTTTGTTTTGAATAAAACAAACCACACGACGAACACGGCGCGACGGAGACGGAGTTCCTTTTCTTTTTCTATTTTCTCTCTTGTTTTTCTTGTTGATCTCACGATTTTTGCTGTGGTTTTTCTCTGATATTTTCGAAGGGATAGGTGAAGAGAATGGATAGGAAATGAATGGGTAAGTTTACTAATTAAATGGGAATTTTGAATGGCAAATAAAAATCTTTCTATCCTAGTTGTTTGGGAGATAGGAAATGATATGATATTATGGGATTTGTGGAATATATAGGGGAGGTGTTGGCCGAGATTTGGTGATCAAAGTAAAGTAGAAATTTTGCTTAATTATTAATTGTTTGTGATTAAAAAGTGAGGGAATTATCTACCAAGAAAGTATAAGGAAAGGTATCAAGATGGAGAGTTGCCAAACTTGATTAAATCTTCAAGGGGGTGGCCGAAATCTTGCTAACAAAAAAGGTTTATATATTTCTTAATTATTGAATTTCTACTCCTTAAAGTTTAGATCACTTATTATGTATTTTAGTGAATTAATAACTTAATTTAGGATAGTAATTCTTCTTGCATGCATGGCTAAATCTTAAAATAAATTACTAACATGTTAAGTTACAATTTCTTAAATAAAATAGGCCTAGTTTAATTTATCCCAATTGGTTACACATTTTAATTTAGGCTTTTAATTAATTATTGTAGATAAAAGAACTTATTTACTACTTAACTCCAATTAATTAAATAAATCCTTAAACATACTTTTACCTTAAAATAAATTATTCTTTGACTTATATTAAATTTAGGAATACTTTCTTATTATTAAATTTTATCTCAAAAATCCAACTCCAGTCCGGCCTCGCTTATTTATCCGAAAAGATAAAACTAAACTTCTCCGTAAAATAAATAAGCATGACTCAACATTTTTAAGAAATGAATTTAGGCACTCCATAAAATTAGTTTTTAATTTAAATAATAGCAATTATGCATGGCTTATACGTAGTCTGATTTATCGGGTTCTACAACTCTCCCTCCCTTAAAAGAAATTTCGTCCTTGAAATTAAAACTTACCGAATAACTCGGGGTAACGAATCCTCATTTCTGGCTCAGATTCCCACGTAGCTTTCTCCTCCGAATGATTAAGCCATTTGACCTTCACTAGCTTCACCAGTTTGTTCCGAAGCTTCTTCTCCTGCCTGTCTAAGATTTGCACCGGTCTTTCTTCATAAGACAGGTTCGGAGTGAGCTGCAACGGTTCAAAGTTCAAGACATGTGAAGGATTCGCCATATACTTCCTCAGCATAGAAACGTGGAACACATTGTGTACTCACTACAAGAAAAACGGCATACGACAACGGATTTTATCCGTTGTCATAGCCTTTTCAAAACTGTTGTAACTGAGGGTGTTGTTGAAAGTCCGTTCAACGACAACGGTTTTTACCCGTTGTGGTAGGTAGAATTTGCGACGGTTTTTCAACACCGTTCCTAATAATTTTAGCGACGGTTTTATTCCGAACCATCGCTAATTAGCGACGGTTAAGTCAACCGGCGCTAATTAGCGACGATTAAGTCAACTGTCGCTAACTTAGCAACGGTCTTTGTATGATAATTGTCGTTAATATTAGCGACGATCTTGTATCATTATTTCCATCGCTAAATTGTTTCGAAAAAAAAAAAATTTCGTTTAATAATTTAATAAATCTAAAAGAAACTAACAATCGAAACTAAAATCGTGTAAGAGAGATAAATTTTAAGTGTTATGAAGAAGTGAGAAAAATTTTAAGTGTTGCGTCAAGTGATAAAAATTGTGTAAAAGAGAAAAATTTTATGTGTTATGAAGTAGTGAAAAAATTTTAAGTGTTTTGTGAAGTGATAAAATTGTGTAAGAGAGAAATTTTTTAAATATTATGAAATAGTGAAAAAAAATTTAAGTGTTGTGTGAAGTGATAAAATTGTGTAAGAGAAAAAATTTTAAGTATTGTGGGGAAAAATGGAAAGAAAATGGAGATATTTATAGAGAGTTTGCGCGGTATTTGGTTAAACCGTCGCTAATTTCATATTAGCGACAAACTGTAGAAACCGTCGCTAAAAGTAGCCATGGTTAATATCAAACCGTCGCTAAATTGATCGACGGATGTTTTAAAAATGTCGCTAATTTTAAACATGCGACGAATGTACTGAAAACCGTCGCTATCACTAGATAAATAGTGGCGGTTTGTAACGACGGTTGTTTAAAAACATCGCTAATTTGAAATTAGCGACGGGTTATAAAAACCGTCGCTATATTTAGCGACGGTTTGGAAAAGCCGTCGCTAAATGTGGCAAAGTTTGTTTTTAAAAACCGTTGTCGTTTGTCCAAAAAAACACGCTAATAGACAACGGTTTTTAAAAATTGTTGTTTTTTTTATAAAAAAAACGGTAATCGACAACGGTTTTCAAAAACCGTTTTTGATTGTCTAAAAAAACATGCGAAAAGACAACAGTTCGTAAAACCGTTGTCTTTTGTCCTAAAAAAGCGCCGAAAGACAACGGTTTTTAGAAACCGTTGTCGTTGACACCCTAAAAGACAACGGTTTTCAAAAACCGTTGTCGATTGTCAAAAAAAACATGCCAAAAGACAACAGTTCATAAACCGTAGTCTTTTGCCCTAAAAAACACTGAAAGACAACGGTTTTTAGAAAACCGTTGTCGTGGACACCCTAAAAGACAACGGTTTTTATAAAACCGTTGTCAAAACGCACCTACGACAACGGTTTTCACTAAAACCGTTGTTAAAAACTATACGACAATGGTTTTTCAAAAAAACCGTTGTGGTAGACGCGTTGTCGTTGGGCGTTTTTCTTGTACTGACTCCGGCCAGATTCGGCGGAAGAGCAACACGATAAGCTAACGTCCCAACCCTGTCGAGGATCTCAAATGATCTGATGAATCTCGGACTAAGCTTTCCTTTTTTCCCGAATTGCATGACACCTTTCATAGGTGCTATCTTCACAAAAACATGGTCGCCAACGGCAAACTCTAGATCTCTCCTCCTCTGATCCGCATAACTCTTCTGTCGACTCTGAGCAGTCCTCAACCTATCACGGATCCTGACTACTACGTAGGTAGTCTGCTGAATAATCTCCGGGCCCAATTCTTATCTCTATGATACTTCATCCCAACGAATAAGCGATCTGCACTTATGACCGTACAGTGCTTCATACGGAGCCATACCTATTGACGACTGAAAACTGTTGTTATAGACCATTGGCAACTTCGACTCCCAACTCCTTGAGAAATCGATGACACATGCACGTAGAAGATCCTCCAAACTCTGGATAACTCTCTCTGACTGACCATACGTCTGAGGATGGAAGGCTGTTCTAAACAACAACTTCGTACCCACAGCTGAATGCAGACTCTTACAAAAGGAGGAAGTGAATCTAGGATCTCGGTCGGATACTATAGAAACGAGAATACCATGAAGTCTGACTATCTCTCGGATATACAACTTTGCAAACTAAATCATGGTGAAAGTCGTCTTAATGGGCAAGAAGTGCGCTGACTTGGTAAGACGGTCAACAATCACCCAGATAGCATTTGATCCTTTGGCTGACTTCGGGAAACCTACCATGAAGTCCATGGTAATATTCTCCCACTTCCACTCGGGAATAGGAAGAGGCTTGAGCAAGCCTGCTGGTCTCTGATGTTCCGCTTTCACTAGCTGGCACGTCAGGCACTCGGATACAAAACATTTGATATCCTTCTTCATTCCGGGCCACCACTACAACAACTGCAGGTCTTTATACATCTCCGTACTCCCAGGATGAATAGAGTACGGCGACATGTGGGCCTCGGATAAAATATCTGCTCGAATAGAACTGCCGCTAGGAACCCACATTCTGTCTCGATATCTCACAATACCGTCGCTAACTGTATACAAAATACTGTCCTTGGCCTCATCTCTCTGCCTCCACTTAGCCAACTGCTCATCTGCTGACTGTCCACTGCGAATACGGTCTAGAAGAGAAGACTGAATCGTCAAAGTAGATAGAGGGGGAACTCTACCTTGATGATATGTCTCTAGATCAAACCTCTGCATCTCAAACCGAAGAGGTCTCGGAATCGCAATATGAGCCATCACTGCAACTTTCCTGCTGAGTGCGTCGGGTGGTAGCTCCAACCAACGTCTCTGACGCATATTCAGCTCATTCTGCGTAAAGAAGTACTTGAGGCTTATGGTCGGTAAAGATCTGGCACTTTTCTCCATACAAATAATGCCTCCAAATCTTCAAGTCAAATACTACGACTGCCAACTCTAGATCGTGCGTAGGGTAGTTCTTCTCATGGATTTTCAACTGACGAGAAACATGCGCTATCACCTTCCCATGCTGCATCAACACTGCGCCTATACCGAGCTTCGAAGCATCGGTATACAAAACAAAGTCTCCGGGCCCTGACGGTATGGCCGATACTAGTGCTGAGATAAGAGCTTGCTTCAAAGTATCAAAGCTCTTCTGACACTCATCGCTCCACACAAATTTCACATTCTTCTATTTCAACGACGTGAGTTGAACTGCGATAGAGGAGAATCCCTGATAAACTTCCGATAATATCCTGCTAGCCCAAGGAAACTACGGATCTCTGATGCATTCTGCGGTAAACCCAATCTCTGACTGCTGCAACTTTCGCTGGGTCTACCTCGATACCGCTGCTAGAAACGATGTGGCCTAATAATGCCACATTTACTAACCAGAACTCGTACTTACTGAACTTTGCGAATAGCTTGTGCTTCTGTAAGGTCTGCAAAACTGTGGTCAAATGTTTGCTGTGATCCTCTTGATTCTTTGAGTAGACGAGAATGTCGTCTATGAATACTATCACGAACTGATCAAGATACGGCTGAAATACGCGATTCATGAGATCCTTGAAGATCGCTGGCGCATTCGTCAAACCGAACGGCATCACGAGGAACTCGAAGTGGCCGTAACGAGTCCTAAAATAAGTCTTGAGAACATCGGCATCTTTCACCCTCAACTGGTGATAACCAAAACGTAGATCAATCTTTGAGAATACTGAAGCTCCCTGCAACTAGTCAAATAAATCTTCAGTCCTCAAGAGTGGCTATTTGTTCTTCACTGTAACCCTGTTCAATTCCTGGTAATCAATGCAGAGTCTCATCGAACCATCCTTCTTCTTCACAAATAAGACTGGCGCGCCCCATGGTGAAAAACTAGGGCGAATGAACTCTTTGTCAAGAAGTTCCTGGATCTGCTTCTTGAGTTCTGCCATCTCTGTCGGTGCTAATCGGTACTGCGCTTTTGAGATCGGTGCGGTACCTGGCAAAAGCTCAATAGAAAACTTCACTTCCCGCACAAGTGGCATACCAAAGACGTCAACGAGAAACACGTTTAGAAAGTCCCTAACAATTGGGACATCGGAGGCTGACTGACTGGGTGTTTCGGAAATAGATACAAAAGTCGCTAAAAACGCTCGACACCCTCTACGCATAAGCTTCCTAGGCTGGACACAGTGTATAATACGCGGTAAAGGAAAGTACCTGTCTGGCTCGAATAAGAACTGCTCTCTCCCAAGAGGTCGGACTAGCAGGGATCTCCGCTGGAAATCAATCAAAACCCTGTTCTTTAATAGCCAGTCCATCCCCAGAATGATGTCAAACTCTGGCATCGGCAGTACGATCAGATCCGCATAAACCAGATTACCATGAAGTTCGAGGTCTATGTCTCGGATCACATTGGTAGCTGTCAGCTCCTCTCCAGAAGACAATACTACTGAATACGCCACATCTATCCAAACGGTCTTGATCTGGAGGAAATTAGCAAAGATCTCCGAAATGAACGAATGAGCAGCCCCTGAATCTATCAAGGCATTCGTAGCTGAACCAGCTATAAAATTTCTCCCTGAAAGGTTGGAACATCAAGCTGAACCCAATAATTACTAGAAATAACTTATAGACATGCGAAGGTCAAAGTTCTTCTAATCTAAACTCTGAAAGCCACACAGTTAGAACATACAATCCTATTACCAATTCTAAGTTCAGAATCTCAACCCAAACCCCCGAAACAATTACTTTCAAATATAAACATAAAGCTTTAAGATACCTGTCAAGAGCATCGTCTCCGACTTTGTCTTCGCTGCATGGAGAACAAAAACTCTGCCTTGGGTAGGCAGACTCCCCTGTGGGCAATACTTCAGTAATTGGTCAGAACTACAACACTTGTAGCACTTCCTCGAGCTATACAAACAAGCTCAAGCGTGACGGCGTGTGCACTTAGCACAGACTGGGTACTCTACGGTCCTTGGGACTGCACGTCCCTGTTGTTGCTGTCCTCTGTTCCTGGATGGGCCGTGGAAAGGCCTCTTACTCTGATGTTGCTGCTGAGGAGGGCGGTGCGCCACTTGGACTGGTCGCTTGCCCTGGCGATCTCTCTCCATATCATTCACAGATCCTGCTCTGAAGCTAGAGCTCTTGTGACAACGAAATCGTAGGTAGTAGGGCCAGCCACCCTAACATCACGGTGCAAGATTGGTTGTAGACCATCCATAAATTGCCTCAATTTGGCTCCAGCATCATTTGCAATCAGGGGTACAAAAATGGAAACCCCTCTTGAACTTACGGATGAACTCCGTAACAGTCATGTCTCCCTGTCTCAGGGTCATAAATTCCCTGGTCAACCTGGAATGCACCTCTTATGTAAAATATTTAGAGTTAAATACCTCTGTAGCGTGTCTAGCTCAGAGTAGCCACATTCAAGGCTACATATGCTCCTTCCCACCATAAGCGGGCGTCTCCTGCAAATAGATAAGTCGCACAACGAACTCTGTCCTCATCTCCAAGCCCCATGAACTCGAAGACAACCTTAAGGGACTTAATCTAGCTATCGGCAATCATGGGATCTGTCGTCCCTGAGAACTCCTTCGGTCTCATCTTCATAACCGCTCATAGGTAGCCTCAAGCCCCGTCTGCCTGGCTACCCCAGCATTGTTCTCCGCAAATTGTGCGAAGAACTGCGTCATTCCGGCTAGCATCTGTGCGTTCATGTCGGGTGGAGGGGGTGGTGGTAAATCTCTCTCCTGCCTATGATCCTCACCGTCCTCATGACGATGCTCATCATCTCTCATGCGCTTAGGAATGCCTCCAGGAGGCATATTGTTCCATACATAATCCATACGTAACTAACATGCATAATTTCTATTATTTCTTTAAATTTAAATAAATACTGCATAATCATAATCTTGACATAAATCATTTCAGGAAAACATGCTGTTAAAGTATTTCATGCTTTAAACGAAATGCGTAAACGTAAAACTTACAGACTGAAGACGTGACTTCATGAGCTTCTCGAAGTCAGTAGTAGTACAACCCTTTACAAGAACGTAGGCTCTGATACCAACTGTAGAGGCCCATATTTTCGTATTTGTAAATTTGCAGAATTATTTAAAATTTTCTCTTTAAATAAATAACATGCCTCATTCATAAAACAACTGATAAAAAGACTTAATATTAAAGTAACAGCGGAAGAAATTATTGTTTTCAACACAACAACTTAAAATAATTCAACATGATGAAAATGAGTTTTGAGCATAAAAAGATAAATAAACTGAAGCATGAGGTCCTCAGGTTCCTACTACTGCTGACCCAAGCTAGCTCACTGGTCCCCGCCCTTGGTCCCGACCTCATCAGTACCTACAAAAATCAAGTCTTCTGAGTCTAAAGACTTAGCATGCATATATCATGAATAACAAGTAAATATATCATAAAATTTCGTGTAACATAAAAATATCGTTTAGTCATGGTCAAAATACACCTAACATGATGAAATAATGCTCCTAAGAATTGTAATTCACGAAATTTGGTGCATGGAGGCCAAAATCTGGAAACACTCTTTCGAGAGTCACTTTGGCACATTGCACCGTAAATTCTCGTACGACCTCTAAACTTAACCAAATCACGAACGGCCAAAAAAATGACCTTCCTAACTCATTGAGGTACTGTCCAGTCCAAGGCCATAGGCTAAAATCCAACAAGAACTCAAACACCACCTCTGAACCGAAGCCATGCTGCTGTCAAATGCGTGATGGCAGCAGCTACGCTTGCTGTGTTCGTTTACGAGACTAATGATCATTGGGGCTTGAACCACTGACCAGAGCCTCTTACCAACATCCTAAGGTGTGTCTTGAACCATGGCTAAGGGCCCTAGGCCAACCACAATCCAAGCAAACACCTAAGACAACCCAAAGCTTCACCCGAGAACCATACTGCACGCGTGGGGGTGTTGCTTCTTTTTGCTGTCATTTTCATTCCAGTAGCCATATGATTGACCATGGCATGATCTAGACATCACGAGGTATTTTGTGAACAATGGTTAAGGGCTAAAAGCCAAACAAGATCCACCCAAAGCTCGAAGGGCCGAAACTAACTCACACGAAAGAAAACAGAAAAATGAAACCGAGAGACACTTGCATTTTTTGTTTAAAAATCGATGGGACCGTGAACCAAGCCTTTAAAGGCCATCTTGGTCACGTCTTAGACATGCTAAGAGAGAGTTCTAACCATGGTAAAATGCCCTGGGCCAACCAAGATTCGAACCCTCACCTTATACATTCAACCATGCAAATCGAGGCTCGAAACTTGCACCATGGAGAGTTGTTGTCAAATTCGTGTTGTTGGGGCGAATGGACTTAAAACAATGGACAATCACCTTCCTAACCCACTCTATAATGTGTCTTGATGCAGCCTAGAGCATCTGGAACCGAGCCAAACCCTGCAATCATCAAAACACACAACCCCGTGAAGCACCAGGAACGGCCGAGAAATATGCACAGATTTTGTTCGAAAGTTGCTGTCAAAATTTCATTTTTGCTTCATGATTTATGGGCATAACATGGTTTAAAAATATGTACATGACTTTATTGAAGAGAAAAGAATAACACATACATGCCTGAAATTTTTTTTTTGAATAAAACAAACCACACGACGAACACGGCACGACAGAGACGAAGTTCCTTTTCTTTTCTTATTTTCTCTCTTGTTTTTCTTGTTGATTCTCACGATTTTTGCTGTGGTTTTTCTCTGATATTTTCGAAAGGATAGGTGAAGAGAATGGATAGGAAATGAATGGGTAAGTTTACTAATTAAATTGGAATTTTGAATGGCAAATAAAAATATTTCTATCCTAGTTGTTTGGGAGATAGGAAATGATATGATATTAAGGGATTTGAGGGAGATATAGGGGAGGTGTTTGCCGAGATTTGGTGATCAAAGTAAGGTAGAAATATTGCTTAATTATTAATTGTTGGTGATTAAAAAGTGAGAGAAATATCTACCAATAAAGGATAAGGAAAGGTATCAAGATGGAGAGTTGCCAAACTTGATTAAATCTTAAAGGGGGTGGCCAAAATCTTGCTAACAAAATGGGCTAAAATATTGTTTAATTATTGAAATTCAACTCCTTAAAGTTTTAAACACTTATTATGTATTTTAGTGAATTAATAACTTAATTTAGGATAGTAATTTTCCTTGCATGCATGGATAAATCTTAAAATAAATTAGTAACATGTTAAGTTACAATTTCTTAAATAAAATAGGCCTAGATTAATTTATCTCAATTGGTTACACAATTTATTTTAGGCTTTTAATTAATTATTGGACATAAAAGAACTTATTTACTACTTAACTCCAATTAATTAAATAAATCTTTAAACATACTTTTACCTTAAAACAAATTATTCTTTTACTTAAACTAAATTTAGGAATACTTTCTTATTATTAAATTTTATCTCAATACTCCAACTACAGTCTGGCCTCGCTTATTTATCCGAAAAGATAAAACTAAACTTCTGCCTAAAATAAATAAGCATGACTCAAAAATTTTAATAAATGAATTTAGGCACTCCATAAAATTAGTTTTTAATTTAAATAATAGCAATTATGCATGGATTATATACGTAGTCTGATTTATCGGGTTCTACAAAAACACTTTTATAATGCATAAACTTTAAATAAAAATATTTTCATAATGATGCATCATTTTAAAAATAAACATGCCCATAAACTTTTCGTAAACATTTTTATACCAACATATTCATATTCATATCAACATATTCATATTCATATTCGTATTCATATTCATATTCATGTTTTTGAATTTGGATCGTGTTTGTGACTCGTATTCTTAAACGTATCGGGCGATAAATCCATCCACATGTAACCACAGTACTGGGTGGCGGGGGACGCCAACAACACTCTCACCGGTCAACTGGGCCCTGGCCTTACGTATTAACATATCATATCATTGGAAATACGATCGTCGGGGCTCTCTCAGGGGCCTTTTCCCATAAATGGGCTCCCTCTGGGGCCTTCTCCCCTCACGACATCTCCAATCATATCATCGCATTCCTATCAACGGAAACACGATCGTCGGGCTCCCACTGGGACCATAACTGATGGAAACTAAATTTCAGTTATTTGACAAACTAAGCATCGAACTTATTGGAATAACTGATCAAAGGAAAATAAGCTTAACTGACTAAAATCTTACAACTGTTAGTTGTCATTAGCAAAAGATTAATGTGTACCAGCTAAATCTTATCTATGTCGAACTGATCAGTTGGAAACTATCAGTTGAATCAGAATCTAACTGACAGATCAGTTGGTAACTGATTAGTTGAAACAATCAGTTATGAGTTTTCCAGCAAAGTATCCTTCAGCTGATCTCTCAGCTGTACACGTCATCAGTTGAGAACGACAACCGACAAATAGTACAATAGACTGCAACTAGTAGTGGAACGCCGTATTTTAGAGATTGCAGTGAACGAATTTCAGAGAATATTGACGTGGCAATCAACGGATATAGAGATTCAAATGTTATTTAATATTACCGTTAAGAGGGATGCCTATAAATAGGTGAAGAAGGCAGTTGAGAAGATACAACACGAACTACTATTCTATCCAAGTTTGCTGTTACTCTGCTAAAATCACCACTCGTATTCAAATATCACGAGATCACTCTTATAAGATATATCAGTAGCAATCAAGGCTATAGTTACGAGCTTGTTATCACTTTGAAATCTTTGTTAGATTCATTCAGTTTTGTTAAATTCAATCACGCACTATAAAAATTTTTGTGAACTAAGAGTTTCAGTTTTGGCAGTGTTAATTCCAAACTGAAGTGGGTCAATACAACGTTTGTATTCAATCAAAGTCTTTTAGTGAAAACCCTATCTTTGTGATAGAAGGGGTGACGTAGGATTTAGTCTATTCTCCGAACGTCCAGAAACAAATCGTGTGTATTTTATTTCAGTTACTATCAGTTATTCTATCTTTCAGTCGGTTTACTTCCGCAACTATTTTTCAGTTAAACTGATTGTTATCGACTGACGAGATACCAGTGTCAGTTTGTCACTAAACAGAACCCAATCTTCGAAAAGAATTTATAATCTGTGAGTGTTTATTCATCCCCCCCCCCTTCTAAGATCAGTTGAAACAATCAGTTATGAGTTTTCCAGCAAAGTATCTTCAGCTGATCTCTCAGCTGTACACGTCATCAGTTGAGATCGACAACAGACAAATAGTACAACAGACTACAACTAGTAGTGGAACGCCGCATTTCAGAGATTGCAGTGTACGAATGTCAGAGAATATTGACGTGGCAATCAACAGATAAAAATATTCAAATGTTATTTAATATTACCGTTGAGAGTGAAGCCTATAAATAGGTAAAGAAGGCAGCTGAGAAGATACAACACGAACTACTATTCTATCCAAGCTTGTTGTTACTCTGCTAAAATCACCACTCGTATTCAAATATCAAGAGATCACTCTTATAAGATATATCAGTAGCAATCAAGGATATATTTATGAGCTTGTTATCACTTTGAAATCTTTGTTAGATTCATTCAGTTGTCTTAAATTCTGTCACGCACTGTAAAAGTTTTTGTGAACTAAGAGTTTCCGTTTTGGCAGTGTTAAGTCCAAACTGAAGTGGGTCAGTACAACGTTTGTATTCGATCAAAGTCTTTTAGTGAACAGTCCTATCTTCGTGATAGAAGGGGTGACGTAGGAGTTATTCTATTCTCCGAACATCTAGAAACAAATCATGTGTATTTTATTTCAGTTACTATCAGTTATTATATATTTCACTCAGTTTACTTCCGCAACTGTTTTTCAGTTAAACTGATTGTTATCGACTGACGAGATAACGAGTGTTAGTTTGTCACTAAACTGAACCCAATCTTCGAAAAGAATTTTTAATCCGTGAGTGTTTATTCAACTCCTCCCTTCTAAACACTTGTCACCTACTAACCGATCCTATCAATTGGTATCAGAGGCAGTCGTTCTTGAAAGAACATTGAAACTGATTTTGATGTTTAAAATTCAAAGCAAACTGAGTTCATTCAGGCTTGGAACAAATCATCTGTTGCATTAACTTATATACAGAACTCACAGAAATCATTTACTGATAAAACTTGTTTAGGATTCAATAACCAAGATGAAATGTCTTCCAATGACACTCGACCAAAACTGCATATGGATAATGAGAAAT
The DNA here is from genome assembly GCF_022965805.1 of Primulina eburnea. Taxonomy (NCBI): domain Eukaryota; kingdom Viridiplantae; phylum Streptophyta; class Magnoliopsida; order Lamiales; family Gesneriaceae; genus Primulina; species Primulina eburnea. The sequence continues at coordinate 21,427,275 of NC_133107.1, forward strand.
ACATTCACTTTGTCAAATCAGTTGTGGTACAAGAACAAACTGAGCCAAGTAAACAGGTTGAACAGCCTACTGAAAGTACGAACAAGGCTAGAAGATTTTTCAAGATTTACTTGAGTTATCTTTCTCCAATCGAAAGACCAAACTGCTGCACAACTGATCAAGCTTTTTAAAAGACTATTAAATGAGAAATCAGTTGGAATTGATAGAATCAAATCTGATCGAGGAACTGAATTCATCAATCAAATTCTTTCAAATTTTTTAGAAAATGCTGGAATTAGGCATGAGCTATCAGCAGCTAGAACTCCTTAGAAAAATGGTGTAGCTGAGGGGAGAAATCGGACCCTTAAAGAAGTTGCTAGAACAATGCTTGCTGATTCTAGTATTTCTCAAAGATTTTGGGCAGAGGAAGTAAACACTGTGTGTTATACTCAGAACAGATCGATGATTAATAAAAATCATTTGAAAACACCTTATGAGATCTGGCATGGACGAAAAAGTGTGGTTTCTTACTTCAAAATATTCGGCTGTAGATGTTCTATTCGTGACAATGGCAAAAATTATTTAAAAACCTTTGATGCTAAATCTGTAGATGGAATATTTCTGGGATATTCTTCAGTTAGCAAAGCTTATAGAGTCTTTAACAGGAGCACACTAAATGTTGAAGAGTCTATACATGTTGTGTTTGATGAAACTTTACTAAATGATAAGCCAACTGATCCAGTTGAGCTAGTTGATCGATTTACAGATATCTGTTTGGAGGATGATCATGAAGAAGAGAATCATATCAATCGAGACATCCTTCAAACACCTGAACCTGAAATTATGGATCAATCAGTTGAACAGGAAGTAGTTCCTGAAAATCAGTTGGAAGAGCAAAGAAATGATATTCAGTTACCAACTGAAATAGCTCCAAGTGAAACTGAAAACATTCAGTTGCCTGCAGAATTAGTTGCTGATACAGAAGCAACAAACGCTGAACTCAGATGGAAGAAATCACATCCTCCAGAATTGGTGATAGGTAATCCATCTGACCCGGTAAGAACAAGAAATAAAATGCTCAATTTATTTATTCATTCAGCTTTTGTATCGCAATTGGAACCAAAGAAAACTGATGAAGCTCTTGCTGATCCAAACTGGATAAAAGCAATGCAAGAGGAGCTGAATCAGTTTACCCATAACAATGTCTGGAACCTAGTTCCAAGACCAGTTTCAAAAAATGTTATAGGTACAAAATGGATTTACAGGAACAAACTGAACGAAGACGGATCAGTTTTGTGCAACAAAGCGAGACTGGTAACACAAGGATATAGGCAAGAAGAAAGAACTGACTATGATGAAACATATGCAGTTGCAAGACTGGAAGCTATCAGAATATCTTTTCCTATGCATCATTCAAAAATTTCAAAGTCTACCAGATGGATGTAAAGAGTGCATTTATGAATGGACAGTTGCAAGAAGAATTCTATGCTGACAACCTCCAGGTTTCTTCAATCATCACTTTCCTGATCATGTCTACCATTTGAACAAAGCCTTATATGGTCTTAAACAAGCTCCAAGAGCTTGGTATGAAACTCTTTCAAAATTTCTAACTGATAACGATTTTTCTGTTGGATCAGTTGATAAGACATTTGTGGGGACCCGGACGCTAATCAAGTTCTTACTCATCATTGGGACTAATAAATCAATTATAAAACAGGGTCTAAATTTTTTTTTTAAAATGCAAAGCGGAAACGTAATGTAATTTACTTCAAATTACATATGAAACATAAACATACAATCTTGTGTTATCTACAAGAATTCAACTAGGTTCAACTACATATCAGTGCTAAATCCTAAGTTGCTTCGAAGCCCGGATCTCCACGCTATCTAGTCCAGCCTCGTTCTCTTCTTGACCCTGATCATAGCCCACCTGTTGCCATGCACACATACAAACAAGACAACCGCCGGATAACTCCGGTGAGAATATAATCCCAGTATAAATCAACGAAACATACAATCATATAAACAAATATAAAGCATGTACGGGTAACAACAATATGTATCAAAATCTGTAATATAATCAATCACAGATTGTCGAAAATTCTAATAACTCTACAATTCAGACTAGACTCAATCCTAGTCTAGGGATCTCGGTTTCCAGATGTGGTGTTCCTATATCGAATTCCGTAATAGAAGGAACAGTGATTCTATTTACTCGATATAACCAAATATGGTGTTCCTATATCGAATTCCGTAATAGAAGAAATTCCAATTCTATTTACTCGATATAACCAAACATCCGGTGTCCTGACCTAACCGTCATAGGCTGTAGCTTTATCACTAATATCCTATCTTGAGACATCGTGCAATATGCCCGTGGCGATCCCTCCACTATCAGGCACTTCCGTCCCAAGATTTCTATACTATCTTGTGACATCGTGCAATGTGCCCGTGACGATCCCGCCACTATTAGGCACTTCTGTCAAAAGATTACTCATCTGATACCTGCTATCTGTAATTCAAGAAGACAAGTACATCAGTACAATCAATGCAAATATCAATGCAATAAATTAAAGTATGTGATTTAGGGAAACTCAAGTCTAAGCCGACTCAAGTCGATCTCCCAATACCACATTGACTTATACCTTTATCTTCTCGGTCTGACGAAGACGAAGTCCCGAATTCAAATCTGTCCATATCAATCTGAAATAACAATATCGAATAGACCGTGTCAATATAACGCTTAATTCAAAGCCTGTTCTGATCAATACACAATCAAAACATAATCTGATCAATATCGACTCAAGACACAATCTAATCTATATCGACGATATCACGATATAATCACAATCACTACTGAGTCTGATCAATATCAATCCACTGATGTTTTGACGGTATAACAATACAATCTCAGTAACCCCGTCAATTCCAACATCACAAGTATAATACAAGAACTCATAATCAATATCAATACAAAGTCTCATGTCAAATCTGTACAGTCTCGCAATACCGGCAATACAATATCAGTACAACCAAATTAACAACTCATCTTATTCAACTCTGACTAATATCAATATATCCAGTGATACAGTATAATTCAGATATCAATACCCATACCATATAATCGATAATACCGTAATTCTGATATCAAATCGGTATAATTACATTAGAGTAAACTCTGAAAATCCATAACAATTTGATATGCAGTCCGTTTTTCAATCTGGTTTCGTTTATACAATGTCTGATATCACAAGAACAGCATATATGACTTCTACTCAATTCTGACAATATCATAATTCCAAAATATGTCAAAACGTAACAAAACTTACGTCCAGTTGTAGCTGTTGACGAGAGGAGCACGGTACTGTGTTCGGATTCAAATTCTGATAGACGGATCTTGCCCAATCGCAATTTTAAAGAAAATAAAAGCTTGAGGGATTTCTATGGAGCTTTCGTTTCTTCCTCATGCAAATTCTGAATTTTTTTAAGGAAACATGACACGTTCAAGGGTGACCAAGACAAGTGTCCCACTCAATTTTCCATATTTACACTTTAGTCCCTCAACTTTTCACTAATTACAAAATGGCCCCCGCTCAATTTTTTTAATTCAATTCAATCCTAATTAATTCCATTTCAATCCTAAATAATTGCAAACATCTTGGAATATAATTCAACACTCCATAATTCTCTATTTCAATAATTTCGGTTTAAAATACTATCATTTCTATAATCTCAGACCTTACAATTCTCCCCCCTAAGATTCGATTTCGTCCTCAAAATCATGGGTAATCAACTCAGATAAGGAAAGAATGGTATAACGGAATCAATCAGAAAACCCATCTTAGTGACATCAATTCTGAACATCGCTACCTCATATCAAACTCCGTCTTCTAGGTAATCTCTTCGATGCCCTGTTAACTTTACTGTATTTCAAACAGTAGAATAGTCTTCATTCTGAATTTTCATTCTTTCACGCATCCCTGATTTCAATCTGAAGAAGAATTCAAGAAGTATAATATCATCATACTACTTAAGATCATTCTGATAAAATCAATTGCAAATACTGGCTATACAACATCCGTATATACCAATCAATAGCTCCTAACAACTCAATCTTGGCCTCAAATACCAACAGCCATCGCCCGACGTGGGCATATTTCATATCAATTTCCGAGCTATCTTCATTTGCTTTTGAATCAGTTTCATTTTCTCTATTAGATATCTGATCCTATCAAATCCTATCTCGGGTATCACTGCAATATCATCCCCATATGAAGGAAATCCACAGTTCTCACTGTACAATACCTCGACTAAAGCTATTTCGATAATTGTCTAATAGCTATTATTGTACAATAAATCATAAAGTGACAAGACATCAGGTCACTAGTGCTAAATCCAGCACGACAGTTCCTGGATATCCTCCAGTATCTAGATAGTTCACTCTGACTCTCTTTCAATCTATGAACCATAGATGAAACATCATGCTATACTCTTGCCAAAAGTATAAAATCAACCAAACATCCTGGTATGATATACTCAACTTTGGCGTTCAATACAATCTGATCCCTTTTCTGACATAACTCCCAGTCTTCTGGTTGAATCTGTACAACCTCCTGTACAACATCATAAAGGCAGATTCGAACGATCTGTAAATCATAATCACATCACAGCACACTTTAGAAAAGATTTCAGTAGTGTTATCACACAATCCACAGAAATGTACTCTCATTTCTATTTAGAAATCAATAATCAATATAACCAATCTCCTGGTTTCTATCTTCCTGTCTTCCTCTGTCGACGATTTAGACATTTCAGTATAATTCCTATCACAACTGATCCCATCTGTCTATATCAAAATTGTCTTTTCGAATTATCTTACCAGGAAGAATTGATTCGATTACTGTGCACTTCGGACAAACATTTATCATCTCATATTCGAGATATTCGGAACAAACAAATCAACTAATTATATAAAATAAAGCATTACCTACCTGGTATTCTGACTGGCACACTGTTCTGACTATCGAAATCAAGTCTTGAACATTCTGATCAAATTACTGAACTGATTAAATCTTCAAAATCAGTTCTGACTCAGCTGAACTGTATATAATCTTAACGGTTCATAACAATCGGTATCAAACCCGGATTTCGAATGATAATAATATCGGATCAGATTCAAACTACCAATCAATATACTATCTTCGGATATCACAGATTCTGAATACAATCTGTTGCAATCACGATTCATATCTGAAAAATTCTGTATTCAACAATCTCCGTTCCCAGAATATTCAATACAAATTTCAATTATTCGATTCAATTCAATCATACGCTGCGAATATATCAAAATATCATAGATAAACGAGCATAAAGTCATCAGAACACTTCCGAACACAGGATTTATCAATTCATAAACGGAACTGAAGTACTTTACAGAGAAACATATAATCAGATGTAACTCTAACTCTTCAGGCAATAAATCTTTCAACTGATATCTCAATTCTCTCAATTCAATCAGTATCAGTCTATAAGAAATTCTAAAATGAAACCAATACCTGGAATTAAATCAACGCTGAAATCACTCTCCGTGATACAGGACAAACCTGGAATCTCATCTGCAAGACTATAGCAAATTTCCTGCTACTAGTAAATCAATCCTTGATAGGCTCCACTTCAGTCATCAACGAACATAAAGGAATAACTCCATTCCTTTCGATAATCATCGAATCGGACCCAATACGGATATCAAGGAATTTAAAATCTAAATCCTTTACCGTATATCATTCATTCATTGACCATTTCAGGTTCGAATCTTACCATCTCCTGGCGAGAATCTAAAATAGCTCCGTACTTGTTCGATATATCAATATCCATCATGCAGTCATCATGAGACGATACAAGTACAATCTAGTCTAATTCAATCTCATTCTCAACTTACTGCAGTATACAATATATCACAGAATATCACTGATATCAAATTATTTCCCCAAAAGGTAAGGAATCAATACTATAGTAAATGCAGACCCAACAAGTAAAGCATATATCAATGCAACTTAATAAAGGATAATCATAGAAATTGCATTAGTCTCTATCAATACATATGCAATATAATCATAAAAGATCAGTACCTGTCACTGTATCATCAAGTGTGTCCTGATTCTGTTCCTCGATCCCTCCCACCAGAGGATTCTGCTCCCTGAAATCTTTGGGGACCTCTCTGTGGACAAGCTCTAGCAAAATGTCCTTGTTGTTTACAGATATTGCACCTACCAGTCACTCCCTAGCATTGCTCCGTGGAATGTCTCCCACCGCAATTCCTGCAATAAACTCCAGTATAACTCGAGCTAGAACCACTGGAGCTAGATGAACCACTCAGTCCGCTCCCCAACTTCTTAAACTGTTTCTTTCGAGTTTTCAGCAAATCTTGCTTTCCACTCGTGCTGCCGCGTTCAAATCTGTGAGGGGATTGCTGTGTCTGGGTTTGCATCGCACACAACCTTCCTAGTTGTCTAATCAGACTCGCCTCCGCTTTCTTCGCTCTACTCAAGGCATTAGCAAAATGGTAAGGTCGCTGCATATTCATCAATGCAACTATCTCCGAGTTCAATCCTCTGATGAACTGAGCCGTTACAGCTTCATCATTCCCAGCTACATGAGGAGCAAAACGCAGTAAAGTAGAGAATTTAGCAACATACCCTTCAATATTCAGTTGACCTTGCCTCAAATTCTCAAATTCTGCTTTCTTGTCCTCTCGGTATGAAACTGCGAAAAATCTTCGATAAAATTCAGTTCTGAATATTTCCCAAGAAATCACTGTACCTCTCTGTTCTAACATTCTTTTACTTGTAATCCACCAACTCCTGGCGGCTTCTCGTAACTGATTAGGCACCAATTTAACTCTCTGTTCATCGGTACAATCAAGTAAATCTAACAGTATTTCTATATCATCAAACCAGTTCTCACAATCTTCAGACGTCTCGACACCACTCAGAATCGGCGGCTGCAGTAACTGAAACTCTTTCAACTTTATTTCCATCTGAGTTTCTGATATATCTATCTGATCAGACGAAGTTCTACCCCTTTCTGGAACTCTTCTAAGAGGAATATCTGATATTCACATATGTTAGTAGTAACAGGAGACAAATCCGTCTCAATCCCAATCCTGGTCAGCTTATCTCTGATCAAGAATTGGTTCTGATCCAGTTTCAAATAATACATATTACCAAATCAACTCAGATATTCAGGTAACATGTAGCTTAATATACAGTAAAAACATACTGAAATCTTAATATATACAATGTAATTTCAACATTATATTCAATCATATGCCATATAAATCCAGGCAGTAAAACTTAATATCATGCTAGCATACACAATGTAATTCCACATTATAATCAATCACATGCTAGCAATCAAACGCAGGTAAGAAAACTCAATCTACCCGGCTCACTCTCCTCTATCTCAGTGCTAAAGAACCTACAGTTCAAGGACATACAGCTCTGATACCACCTGTTGTGGGGACCCGGACGCTAATCAAGTTCTTAATCATCATTGGGACTAATTAATCAATTATAAAACATGGTCTAATTTTTTTTTTAATGCAAAGCGGAAACGTAATGTAATTTACTTCAAATTATATATGAAACATAAACATACAATCTTGTGTTATCTACAAGAATTCAACTAGGTTCAACTACATATCAGTGCTGAATCCTAAGTTGCTTCGAAGCCCGGATCTCCACGCTATCTAGTCCAGCCTCGTTTTTTCTTGACCCTGATCCTAGCCCACCTGTTGCCATGCACACATACAAACAAGACAACAGCCGGATAACTCCGGTGAGAATATAATCCCAATATAAATCAACGAAACATGCAATCATATAAACAAATATAAAGCATGTACGGGTAACAACAATATGTATCAAATCTGTAACATAATCAATCACAGATTGTCGAAAATTCTCATAACTCTACAATTCCGACTAGACTCAATCCTAGTCTAGGTATCCCGGTTTCCAGATGTGGTGTTCCAATATCGAATTCCGTAATAGAAGGAACAGTGATTCTATTTACTCGATATAACCAAATATGGTGTTCCTATATCGAATTCCGTAATAGAAGAAATTCCAATTCTATTTACTCGATATAACCAAACATCCGGTGTCCTGACCTAACCGTCATAGGCTGTAGCTTTGTCGCTAATATCCTATCTTGAGACATCGTGCAATGTGCCCGTGGCGATCCCGCCACTATCAGGCACTTCCGTCCCAAGATTTCTATACTATCTTGTGACATCGTGCAATGTGCCCGTGACGATCCCGCCACTATTAGGCACTTCTGTCAAAAGATTACTCATCTGATACCTGCTATCTGTAATTCAAGAAGACAAGTACATCAGTCCAATCAATGCAAATATCAATGCAATAAAGTAAAGTATGTGATTTAGGGAAACTCAAGTCTAAGCCGACTCAAGTCGATCTCCCAATACCACATTGACTTATACCTTTATCTTCTCGGTCTGACGAAGACGAAGTCCCGAATTCAAATATTTCCATATCAATCTCAAATAACAATATCGAATAGACCGTGTCAATATACCGCTTAATTCAAAGCCTGTTTTGATCAATACACAATCAAAACATAATCTGATCAATATCGACTCAAGACACAATCTAATCCATATCGACGATATCACGATATAATCACAATCACTACTGAGTCTGATCATTATCAATCCACTGATGTTTCGACGGTATAACGATACAATCTCAGTAACCCCGTCAATTCCAACATCACAAGTATAATACAAGAACTCATAATCAATATCAATACAAAGTCTCATGTCAAATCTGTACAGTCCCGCAATACCGGCAATACAATATCAGTACAACCAAATTAACAACTCATCTGATTCAACTCTGACTAATATCAATATATCCAGTGATACAGTATAATTCAGATATCAATACCCATACCACATAATCGATAATACCGTAATTCTGATATCAAATCGGTATAATTACATTCGAATAAACTCTGAAAATCCATAACAATTTCATACGCAGTCCGTTTTTCAATCTGGTTTCGTTTATACAATGTCTGATATCACAAGAACAGCATATATGACTTCTATTCAATTCTGACAATATCATAATTCCAAAATATGTCAAAACGTAACAAAACTTACGTCCAGTTGTAGCTGTTGACGAGAGGAGCACGGTACTGTGTTCGGATTCAAATTCTGATAGACGGATCTTGCCCAATCGCAATTTTAAAGAAAATAAAAGCTTGAGGGATTTCTATGGAGCTTTCGTTTCTTCCTCATGCAAATTCTGAATTTTTTTAAGGAAACATGACACGTTCAAGGGTGACCAAGACAAGTGTCCCACTCAATTTTCCATATTTTCAATTTAGTCCCTCAACTTTTCACTAATTGCAAAATGGCCCCCGCTCAATTTTTTTAATTCAATTCAATCCTAATTAATTCCATTCCAATCCTAAATAATTGCAAACATCTTGGAATATAATTCAACACTCCATAATTCTCTAATTCAATAATTTCGGTTTAAAATAATATCATTTCTATAATCTCGGACCTTACAACATTGTTCAATTTTTAAAAGAATGATCACATTTTACTCGTTCAAATTTATGTTGATGACATCATATTTGGGTCAACTAACCCCAAATTATGCGAGAAATTTGCTAAGTTGATGCAGGGGAAATTTCAAATGAGCATGATGGGTGAACTGACATTTTTTCTTGGACTACAAGTGAAGAAACTTGAGACAGGCACTTTTATAAGTCAGACTAAATAACGAAGGAGTTGCTGAAGAAATTTGGCATGGAATCATGTTCAGCTGCAAGTACTCCCATGAGCTCAACAGTGAAAGTGGACAATGATCAGGGGGGAATATCTGTTGAGGCGACACTTTACAGAGGTTTAATAGGTTCATTATTGTACCTAACTGCCAGTCGTCCTGATATTGTATTTGCTGTCTGTATGTGAGCTAGATTTCAAGTAAACCCTAAGAAATCACATTTTTCAGCTGCCAAACGTATTTTAAAATATATTACGGGCACACAAAATGTTGGGTTATGGTATTCTAAAGACTCCTCTTTCAATTTAGTTGGATATTCAGATGCAGATTATGCAGGATATAAGCTTGATCGTAAAAGTACAAGTGGATCATGTCCGTTTCTAGGAGACAGACTGATCTCTTGGTTCAGCAAGAAGCAAACATCCATAGCAACTTCCACAACTGAAGCAGAATACCTTGCTGCTGTTGTGCTCAACTGCTCTGGGTTCAGCAACAACTGAGAGATTATGGAGTTGACGCTAAAGAATCGCCCATATTTTGTGACAATACAAGCACGATTGCTATTACCTACAATCCAGTTCTTCACTCAAGGACCAAGTACATAGATGTCAGGCATCACTTTATCAGAGATCATGCCTTGAAGAAGGACATAAGACTGGAATATGTCTCAATTGAACAGCAAGCAGCTGAGATCTTCACCAATGAGTTAAAACTCCGGTGGAAGTCTTAAGGAAGCTATCTGAGTCAGCTATACGCTCTAGGATCTTTCTTTCCTTCTGGAGCATTAGTTGGTAGACACATTCATCTTAGAAGATGTCCACCGTATCAGCAACGTGCAAGCGTTCCCGATATTTCTTCAGTTTTTCCACCAGTTTGGGGGTGGTAGCCGCTCCACACTCCTGGAGGAACTGGAGTTCATGAAGCTCCTCCCAGTATCGAAGGATTTTGTGGAAGACTTCATCTTCCATTGCAATCTTTCTTTTCTCCAAAGCTGATTCCATAAATGCTTCAGCCATATCAGGAGTCTTCGAGCTACTAGCACCTGTCATTATAGCTTTTGATTGTTATTTGCTGATATGATTGAAACTAACCTAGCTATTCTCATTTATAGCCCAGGGTCAAGGAAGATGAAAGGACGAAGTCATTACGGCAGACGATTAACCTTCTAAGCATAAGATTTAATTTGATTCGTCTTGCTTAAATTCTCGTAATCTTTATATGTATTTATTAAGAGGGAATATTGGTTTAAAAGGTTAACTGAGAAGACAACAGTTAGTAAATCTTCAACTGAAAAGACACAGTATTACAACTGATTGTTCAGCTGATTATTTCACTAATCTTCTCACACAAGTTAACAAATTAACCATTTTTTTATTCCAAATTTAGTGATGTAACTGAAAATCATTAAATTCTATCTTTCAACAAATGATAGGTTGAAACGTGGACCTTATAATCCATGTATTTTCAATACACGCTTTTACCACACATACACACGTCTTTATTTTAACATGTGTCCAATAATTTGAACAGTTACGTACATAAGTACTTTTCCAGCTCCATTTCAGTTCTTCTTCCTTATGCTTACCTAAAATTCTCAAAGCAAAAGCAAATTAATGCTTTCTTTTTCGCATAAAATCATTCAGTTCTAATGGCAAATCAAATTCCTACTCACATGTTAAATGCTATGGCTATCAATTTTGAATCAGCTCTATCCGTCAGATAGGCCGATGTCAAAAACGTCTTTCTGAAGCTAGAATCAGCTGTGCTGAGGACATTTTTGGGGCAGTCTTCACAGGAGATCTACCCGAAGGAACTTCAAGATTTCTACTCTAATGGGAATATCAATTCTGATGGAAGCATCATCACTACTGTCAATGGTCTGTTGTTGACCATTTCTGAAGAATCGTTTGGAGAAATGTTCTTATTTCCTTCTGATGCGCTGACAAACCTTGTTGACGTTAAGGCATCTGATGTCGAAGAGATGCAAACTCTACTTTCTGCTGATGGAAAGAAAATCTAAGTTTCCGATCCAAAGAAGGAACTGAAGCACGAAGTTCAGTTGCTGGCTGATATTGTAGCCAAGGGGTTATTAGCAAAGGCATGATCATTTTCTGCACTAACCTTGGAGAAATTTCAAGCCATTACTGTTATTATGGCTGGTCGAAGACTGAATTGGAAGCACCTTATCTTCAATATCTTGAAGAATATGTTTCAATCCACCAAGCGGTCCAAAGGATTCGCAGTACAGCTAAGTTATTTGATGAAATTCAAAGGACTGGTGGCTGATAATTTCGAGAGATCATCAAAATTCAAAGTCTTCAACGCCAAGAATGTTTAGCCACCAATGACTAAACTAGACATCTCTCCTGATCAGTTTGTAAAGATCAAAAAGGAGATTGGGACGCAGCAGGATGTTCCCAAGTCAGTAAAGAATGGAAGAACTTTGGCTCAACTGAAAACAATCAAGAGAAAACTGATTGTCAGTGAATCAGATTCTGAGGAAACACCTTTTCAGTTGATTACAAAGAAAAAAAGGACATAGAAAACCAATCCAGTAGCAATGTTGGCATCTTTCCCAGCTAATAGATTGAAGCTTTCGGACGCTCAACAACCTATTCAGGCTATTCACATTCCAGCTGATGTTTCAGCTAAAGATCAGTTAGCTCAACCAACTGATCCATCCAAAAAGGTCATCAGTACAGCTGGTAAAAAGAAGGAATCAGCAAGAGTTTCAGCTCCTTTGATCAATATCAATCGACCTACAATCCTTGCTCCTGCTCGACTCAAACCAATCAAAATTCAGGAACAAGTGGACGCTACTCAGTATGGACTGAACATTCCACACATTCTTTCTGATGAGAAAGACAAGGGCAAGTTGATCGAAGAGCCCAGGCCATCAAATGAAATTTAGACTCACACTGACCTTATCTCGGAACAGGTCCACGCCTTTGCTGAATCCAAACTGAAAGTTTATAATGCTTGGACGAGTTTCAGAACTCACACTTTTGCCAAACAATTGAAAAAGAAGTCTAAACTGAATACATTCATCAAATTGGAAGCAACTGTTCTCAAAATGGTCTAAGCTGCTACAATTGTTCAGGCACTGGGGAGAAAGAATTATTTCTTTGATCAAATAAGAGCCAAAAAGTTGGGCCAACTGATTGAGAAGCTCAAAAGCAACTACATTCCTACAAGTCCAACTGCTTATAATGATCGAGTTGTGCTCACTCAGTTGGACACAGATCTTATTTCTCTGCAATCGAAGATAAATTTTGGGAAATAGATCAGGAATTAGTCAATTATGAAGGCTTTTCCGAAGATGAAGAAGATGAATCGTCATCTCAGCACAAAGAGCCATCCCCAAAACAAGCTGATGCTACAACAGTAAAGCCAATTCAGGATTTGACACCATCTTCTTTTGCTGCTGATCCTCAACTTTACTCGGACGCTGACTTGACACTTGCTAATATCGATGAGATCATTGAGTCAGTCGCCCGAGAATTTCAAACAAATGTGCCTTCAACTGAATCAGTTGATCTCCCAACTGATCAAGAAGCTACAGATGCTAAGTTCTCTGACTCTGCTGAACAAGATGTTCAAACTGATGTTTTCATTCACTCAACTGTTTAGCCTAATGCAGAAAATGTTGACACTGAGGAGGCTTAGTTGCATGTTGACGAACGCAACAAGTTTCAGTTGAAAAACTATCAGAACCACCAGTCACTGACTCTCCAACTAAAACTTCCACAGATCATTAAATTAATCAGCAGGACAATCCATCTGCTGATCCAAATCAATCTTCTTCTCCTCGTATTCAACAAGAAGTCAGTTTGCAAGACATTCCAGAGCTGACACATGCTGAGACGGTAATATCTGATAGGACTATGGTGGTTTTTGATCAATCTACCAAAGAACAAGAACCAAGACCATCTGGACCTGTGTCTCCTCATCCATCCTCAGAAATGGATTTAGTCCTTGAAGAGATTCAGGACATTCAGCTCGATATGTCAAAAATAATGCAAGAAATAAAGGAAATTCAAAGCACTCAGCTTGATCACTCTCTGAAGATGAACTCCTCCAGTGATTTTAATTCAGGGAAACTGAAATCAATTCAAACAGCTATGACCTCTATCTCCTTTGCGATCGACGAACTTAAAAAGAACAGAGGATTAGCTGAGAGTCTCTCCCTTACTCAAGACTCAATCAGCAAGCGAGTAGAATCTATGGATACATCTGTCTCGAAGAAAATCGACTTCCTGCAAACCACTCTATTGACTGCTGTAAAAGATATTGCAGCTGATGTTAGGATTATATCTCTGAAGGTCGATGAGCTTGACAAAAATGGGGAAGCAGCTAGATTGATGAAAGAATAAGAGAGGATACAACTGAAGACGCAACTATTGTCAGTTACTAGTTGAAGATTATTTGTTTTCTTTGTACGAATCTGTACACTAGAAAAATTATTTTATCTACAATGATTCAAAGTATTCTTTTACTTCAACTGATCAGTTTATTAAATTCTGAGTTTTGTGAATCACCAAAAAGGGGGAAATTGGTGGAAACTAAATTTCAGTGATTTTACAAACTAAGCATCGAACTTATTGGAACAACTGATCAAAGACAAATGAGCTTAACTGACTAAAATCTTACAACTGTTAGTTATCATTAGCTGAAGATTAATGCATACCAGCTAAATCTTATCTACGTCGAATTGATCAGTTAGAAACTGATTAGTGTAAGCAGAATCTAACTGACTGATCAGTTGGGAACTGATCAGTTGAAACAATCAGTTATGAGTTTTCCAGCAAAGTATCCTTCAGCCGATCTCTCAGCCGTACACGTCATCAGTTGAGAACGACAACCGACAAATAGTACAACATACTGCAACTAGTAGTGGAACGCCGCATTTCAGAGATTGCAGTGTACGAATGTCAGAGAATATTGACGTGGCAATCAACGGATAAAAATATTCAAATGTTATTTAATATTACCGTTGAGAGTGAAGCCTATAAATAGGTAAAGAAGGCATCTGAGAAGATACAACACGAACTACTATTCTATCCAAGCTTGTTGTTACTCTGCTAAAATCACCACTCGTATTCAAATATCACGAGATCACTCTTATAAGATATATCGGTAGCAATCAAGGCTATATTTATGAACTTGTTATCACTTTGAAATCTTTGTTAGATTCATTCAGTTGTCTTAAATTCTGTCACGCACTGTAAAAGTTTTTGTGAACTAAGAGTTTCCGTTTTGGCAGTGTTAAGTCCAATTGAAGTGGGTCATTACAACGTTTGTATTCGATCAAAGGCTATTAGTGAAAATCCTATATTCATGATAGAAGGGGTGACATAGGAGTTATTCTATTTTCCGAACATCCAAAAACAAATCGTGTGCATTTTACTTCAGTTACTATCAGTTATTCTATCTTTCAGTCAGTTTACTTCCGCAACTGTTTTTCAGTTATACTGATTGTTATCGACTGACGAGATACTGAGTTTCAGTTTATCACTAAACTGAACCCAATCTTCGAAAAGAATTTATAATCCGTGAGTGTTTATTCAACCCCTCCCCCCTTTCTAAACACTTATCGCCTACTAACCGATCTTATCAATTGGTATCCGAGCCAGTTGTTCTTGAAAGAACATTGAAACTGATTTTGATGTGTAAAATTCAAAAATTTCAGATTTTTTAAACATATATATGCAAAACTGAATTTTTGCGTAGCTTGCAGCGACCGTGGGAAAAATTCCATATCTCCTTGATCGAGTGTCCAAATGGCGAACCGCTTTTTGCGTTGCAAACTAGACTTGTTGAGGATCACATCGGTATAAAATTTGTAGCCTAATTATGCACGAGAAAATACAATTTATTCGTTGAAAGCAGAGCATATGTGCTGCAGTAGAAAATGAGCCATGGAGAAAATTGGTCAGTTATCCCTCTTCTTTTACATTTTTCAAAATTTCAAAAATATATGGGGAGAACTCATTATAATTTTAATGAATAGATTATTTTTAAATATTGAGAGGGAGAAAATTTTGTTTAAAATGTTTTGAAAATATGACCTTTGATTCATACAAAAAGAGGGAGAAATATGTTAGTTGAGTTGATTGTTTATCCAAGTTTTGTGATCATAAAAAAAGGGGAGATTGTTTGAACTTTTCAAGTTCGCAATCTTCATTTTGATGTTAACAAAACTTGTTATTATGTTTCTAACATATTTACTCAAGTGTGAAGTTGCAAACACAAGAAGCAAGCTGAAACTGAATTATGCACAAACTGAATTTCTGGCAAGCTTCGGTGTTTTGATGATATCTCACAACTGGATGATCCAAATGACATTCCGCCAATTGGACTGATCGAAAAACTCAATTTGGAACAAGTTTCATTTCACATCAGTTGGGCAACATCGGATTTTATCATGGTCCAACTGATCGCTGTAGTACCGAACTGATTGCATGAAAACAGCAATAAGTTGGGTATGAGCAGTTGCGGTATTTTGGTCATATCTCTCAGCTCGGTTATCGAAATGAAGCGATTCAGTATGCGTTGGAAAGATAAGACGAAGATCTAAAAATCATCTTGAGAATTCAAAGTCTGAATCGAAGCTTACGATACTGATAAATGACGAAGAAGCTACTGGTTCTGCAAAAACTGAAATAAGCTAGGCTGATTTCAGCACACCAGCTGAAACTGAACCAACTGCTGACCAGTTGAAGCTGAACCAACTGAACTAGCTGCTGACCAGCTGAACTGAACTGAACCAGCAGTTGACCAACTGAACTGAACTAGCTGCTGACCAGTTGAACTGAACGACCAGTTGAGTTGACCAGAGTTGACCAGTCGGGAAAATGTCCAGCAAGACGAATTTGACCGTTGCAATTTCAGAAACAGTACAGAAACTTTCCAAACGGTCATATTCTTGTGTCTAACGTATATATCATTGTTGGGGCTTATAAATACAACATATTGAAGATCAAACAAGAGCTTTGGAAGAGGATTCAAAGCATGGGCAGTTAGTAGGAAAAAATCAGCTAGTTGAGAGAATAAGCCCTTGTGTGAGGATATATTTGAAATGTACACTGTAACTGATAAATTCCTCACACAAAATCACTCACACATATACAAGAGAGTTGAAGTTCAAAGTTTAGTTGAGCGAGTCTTGCACAAAGACAATAAACTTGTGTATGTAGTCTTTGTATATGAGACATTAAACAATATGTTGATTGTGAGGTGTTGCCTACAATCTTGAGTGCTAGGAGTTCAGTTTAGGCAGTGGGTAATTCCTAGTTGAATGGGTTTGTACAAAGAGTTGTATAAACCAAAGTCTTCTAGTGAATCCTTCCCAAGGGGAAGAAGGGTGACATAGGAGTGTTTGAAATCTCCGAACATCCATAAACAAATTCGTGTCTATTTATTTATTGCATTTACTTATCATTTTCATAGTTTTAAAGATGCATTGTGGAAGCATTTTTTGTGTTCTTCAAATACAAAAATATTGCATACCGAGTGTTTGATAAAATGCTTCAACTAAATATTTTTGCTCATTCAACTTGCATATATTTTAAATGGTTTAAAAAATATTGAATTGGTTTCTACAAATGATTATTTCGAGTATTTTCCGCTTGGTTTGAACACCAAACTCGATTTAATTCATCGGTGTTCAATATTTCAAGAACCGAGCTATTGTAGCTCAACTATTACTCCCCTAACCGATCCTATCAATAACCCTCACGATATTTCTAACATATTTAGTCGCAATCCCTTCACGTCCTTCAACATTTCGTATTTCTGTCACTTAATAAAAACATGCATATAATATTATTTTTCTTTTAAACCAAGCATGCAACATGTCTTTTAAATGTCAAGATTAAATCATAAAAATCCATAAAAATTTAAAAATCATAATTCAACATATTAAAATCATAAACATCCATAAACATTTTAAAATAAATATTTTAACATATTAAAAATCCGTAAACATTTAAAATAAACGTTTTAACATCTTAAAAATTCATAAACATTTAAAATTGACATATTAACATATAAAAATTCATAAACATCCATAATCATTGAAAATAATCATATTAGCATATAAAACAGAATTCAGAATACTGCCACGACGTTTACTTATTTCTAGGTGTAAAAATACCGTTTTGCCCCTAGACGTAAAATTTCATGTTTTTGACATTTTTTTAATTCCATTAGTCTAACATGTCCCAAATAAATATTTAAGCTTACATAAATTCTCTCATTTTTTATTTAGCTTAAATCGAGAACTTTTAAATTAATCTTTATATAAAACATATTAACGCGTTTTAATCCCGAATAAACTAAAACTTAATATAAAATTTCCAAATTAAAAAATTAGACTTTTAATAATTATTTGAGCTTAAATATAAATTTTCATAATTTTATAAAGCATAAAACTAGGCGTTTAAATTAATTCGTTAATTAGCGTTTCGTGCGGCGATTAAATCCCGATTAAACCCAAAACTCATTATTTTGGTCCCAAATTTTAAATATAGCATTTTTATGATTTATTCTACCATTCCAAGTCATTAGCCACACCCGTGAACCCATGAATTCAATTTCAGCTTTACTATTTTTCGTTTTTGACACCTTATCGAACACACCGAGCCATCTCCTAATTTACTCGAGCCACGCCCGAGCCAACCCACCTACGGAACCTGCTGCGCAAGCCCAGCCCGAAAAACCTGCCTTGGCCCACACAAAACATTTCTAGAACTTGGCCTAACATTCTGCACCTGTGTGTGCGTGACTCCCTTCCCTTCCCCAATACTCCTAGCCAACTAGGACACCTCCAGCCCTTAACCACTTGACCCTTCGTGACCCTAGCCATCCCTGGACCACGCCTAGACTCGACCCAGACCAGCCCAACCCCTGGACTTTGATGTTTTTTACGCCGACAAATCGAAGAACGGCGGAGAGAAGACGATGGCTTGAAACCCTTTGCAACTTTGATGTCTTTTTCCTTCAAAATTTTGTGTGTGTATCGTGTATATGGTGTTGAGGGGAGAGTTGGAGAGAATTGAAAGTGTGGGGCATGTGATGTGTGGGTTTGGGTGGGGTTTAAAACATTAAATACTAATTAAAAACACTAACAAAAGTTTAGGCCCATTAGGAAATTAATTATGCCCAATTAATGCTTAATTAAATATTAAAAATTATTTTGCTTAATAAAGTTTGTGAATTTATTAGCTGAGTTGCCAATACGTTCGTATTTTGTTGAAAATCCAATACCGATAAGAATTACGTCCCGGCGTATAAATTCACCTCAATACCCCTTATTTAAAAAAAATAATAAAAAGCATCACCCATATTAAAAACAATTATTGAATAAAAACATTTTCTATTTTTTAGCTCTCGGTCTCCGTTCCTCGATCGCAACTCGAATAACCTTTAAAAATACATTTTAATGCAACCATGTAGAAAAATATATTTTAAACATGTAAATATGCATAACATAATTAATTGATGCAATTAAACATTTAATTAAAATACAAGAGAATTTAATAATTACATGCATGTGGTTTACGTGGACCTTTAAATTTTCGGGGCGTTACACATGTGCTGTTTTCTGTATGTTGAGCTTTGAAGATAAATATTAGTTTATGATAGCTCAAACTCACGTTGGAATAATCGTTGCATTGATAAAGATAATAACGTTGTTTTCTATAAAGAATTGATCTTCTTATATATAGAAAACTTGAATCCACGTAAACAAAACGGCTTCTTTTGACTTCTGATAGAATCAGCTTTATTACCTAAAAAAGTTCCTGCAGAAAACTTTCAGAATAATCAGTCTTTTCTTTATACCAAAAATGGTAAGGCATATTAAATAACTTCGTACTGCATTAATGGTGCAATTATACTTTTACTAGGTAAAGTAACGGTAACATTTAAGATAGCAACAATCAAGTAAAAGGCGTTAAGTTACTTCTGTGTAAATTAAGTTCTGCTTATAAAGCTACGTTCTGCTTCTGGTTTTTCTAAGCTGATTAGTACTCGAAGAGTACTGCTTTTGTTAATGCAATACTAGAGCTTCTGATTTTATGTAGTCTTCTGGTTTTAGCTATCACGACCTGCTGCTTTTGATTCTCGTCACCACAATCAAATTAAGTCTAACAATTAGCATATTTTTATGGTTTGTGTTAAATTTAAATTTATTAGTAGAATAATAAAAATAACTTATTATATTATTTACATGCATTTTTATTTATTTTATTCCAACTCTTTTAAGAATTAAGTAAAATAATGTGTAGATAAATTATTTATATATGTCAAAATTTTGCTAGAAAAACTATTTTTATTGATTTATTTTTTATTTATTTATTTATTATTATTATTATTAATATTATTATTATTATTATTATTTAGATTAATTAAAAATATTCGACAAAACACCTCAAAATTTTTGATGTGTTACAAAATCTATATTTCAAAATTCAGCAGCTGGAACAAGGACTAACTGTGAGAAGTTAAATCTGCAATTAACTTCCAATACGTACAGTGTGATGCATCAAGGCTAGCTAAAATAGCAGGTAAAACACAATTATTAAAAATTGAATAATATAGTTCGGCTCTTTCCAACTGCATGGATATTGTTACCATCCAAGATTATTAATTTTCTTAAAACATTAACCCCTCATATACATTTTACTTAACATGACATTTTCTAGGATTTTGGTGGATTAATCTGACAGAGCCCATACATCAACTCACACTAGCAATTCAATCCATTTCTTGGTACTGACACCCTTTGTCTGAATGTCATTGAATCATCAAACATATCAACACACTTTATGTAACACCCAAGTACTGTCATTAACTTTGTGTTGACTATGAAACAAATATCACATTCATTTTATTTATTCGAGTCAAGTAAATGTTTTCATGGGTGCCAAAACCTTATGATAATATGTGTATCACAATTCATTTTCCTTGTACGAGGCAATATTTAATCAGGTACTCAGATAATCAGGAAACTCATGAATCTCAGAGAATTTATTTAAACAATTAGTCCATCACTTACTCATATTGAAAAAAAGTCATATACTTTAATTACTAAACTTGACCTGCAGCTTTGGCAAATCTAGACTAACAATATTCACATCAGGCATACCAAGCCTGCAACCCTTACCATTAGTATTACAACTTTCCATTTCCCATTATAAACACATAAACAAATTTTTTTAACATAATCAAAATGAAATAGACAAAATACATATATATGCTCATAAACATATTGGCAAGTAGGCGCAACAAACATTTTATTTCCAAAACTCAAGTGTATTAGACTCTAATTCGAGTTTATCCTAGTTTACGCTCTGATACCATCATGTGATGCCCGATTATTATAATTATAATTAATTATCAAACAATATTTATTAAGTTAAATATGAAGCGGAAATATTTTTTTAAAATACTTTAAAATAGACCTCAAGATCTATAAAAATTTCGACATGACTTCCTCATAAATAGGACTAGGACATACCAAAAAATTAAATTGCCTGTAAAATAAAAATGAATCAAGAACGACGCTGATATATTCCGAAACAGTCACACACATGTGCAAGGCAAGAACGAATCAGCAATTTTACAAGCAGCAATTCAAATAAGCCGACAAGGCTCTAAAACAACAAAAACTAAGTCCAACAAACAACAACAAATCCAATTAATCATACAGATATACGGGGAATCTCCCAGAGAAATAAAATCTTACATAAATTGACAAAAGACTCAAAATAATACATATAAATAATTGGGAGACTCCCAATTGACATGACTAGAGAACAACAACCTCAACCACCAGCTCCACTAGCTGATGCACCGCCTGGTGCTGCAAAACTACTCATATGACCTACCATGGTGCTCAAAAGCAAACATAACAGCTCATACCCCAATATAAAATACCGAGGTTAGGATTAAGTTATGAAAAAATTAAACAACAATAAAAATAATCATAAATAAACATATATAAAGTGAGATATGTAATGCACGAACATGGCTCAAAAACAATGGTGTACCTAGAGATAATAAACTATACGATAACAACATGAATACTGCTAGTGCAACAATGTAAAGGGAGGAACATCGTCATGCAACTAAACCTCCATGTCACAACGTCGTGAGGCTAACACAAACATCCACGAAATTATCCTATGTTCCTTGAAACTAACATAAACATACACAACTCGGCCTATAAACATCTATAAACGATACAATAGTAAGTGTTGGGTTTAGAAACTTTAACTATCTTGATTTTGTTGATAACAAAACTTGTTATTATGTTTCTAACATATTTACTCAAGTGTGAAGTTGTTAACTCAATATGAAAATTGAAACTCTAGTTTAGGCAAACTGAAAATCCAGCGAACTACGGTGTTTCGATGATATCACCCAGCTCGGTGATGCAAATGACCAGTTGCCAAAATGAATGAACAGAAACTCAATTTGGGACAAGTCGTATTTCATGTCAGTTGGGCTAAATCAGTTGCTATCAAGACAAATTGATGGTAGCAAGCCTCATCAGTCTGCCATCAGTTTTGCTTATCAGCAAGGATCAGTAGGGTATGAACAGTTACGATATTTTGGTCTGTCTGATCATACCGTTTATCCAAATGGAATAATTTAATTTTTGTCACGAAGATAAGATGATAATCTACAAATCATCTTCACAAGCCAAAGTCTGAATTAGAGATTAAGATCCTGATAAATGATGATGAAGATACGAGTTTTGTCCAGACTGAAATCAACAAGGTTCAGTCTAACTGACAAGACTATACTGAATGATCAGTCTAGCACACGAGCCAAATTGAATTATCAATCTAGCTAACAAGACCACACTGAATGACCAGTCTAGCAGAACAGACCAAACTGAATGATCAGTCTAGGATACGAGCAAAATTGAATGACCAGTCTAGCTGACAAGACCCATATGAACAAAAACGTCAAAAGAAGTTAGGCTCGAGAAAAATGTCTACCAAGATGGGTTTGACTTATTTAATATCAGAAACTGTGGGGCCCTTAACTTCTAATCTTTATTACAACACAATCTGATTAGGGTTAATTACTCACAACGGAAAAACGAGCTTAAATTTTCGTTACAATGAGCCCAAAATATCTCTTCTATAATTTGAATACTAAAAATAGTATTTCATCTCATATCATAAAATATGCCCACACATAAACAAACCAACCACATACAAACAAATCAACCACATACAACCAAATCATATCCTCGGGACATGCCCCGATATAGTTACATATACACATATATACTGGGAAAGACCATGAAACCTCAAATCAACCATGACACCCTCCAGAAGTACAATCTCCCGTCTCCTGATATCTTGGAGTACTTGTCATTGTCAACATACAAAGACAACAACAGCCCCCTCCGGGGTGAGCAAAGCTCAGTCTGAAGCAACCACAATATATACCACATATATCTAAATAATGATATATGATATGCAATGCATGTATGTCGTGGAGGTATCAGGTCAAATGCCCAAATGCCCATCCACTGAGCATATATCAGAATCAATTGAATCGCTATCATATCAATGCTCGAGCTGGCACACCGGCCTCAATAAGGGATACTCGTATGATAGCGTCGACAAAGCGCCATCAAATCCCAAATCTCATATCCAATCATCGGGGCCACAAATGTCTATGCTTTACGGGTCATATAATACCAACATAGCATTGTGTTCACAAACCCCAGAATCCAATCAAATCATATCAGGGTATTCAAGGATCATAGCTCAACGTGCATGTCATGTATCGATGTATGCATTAAATGATGTGTGTTAACAAAACATTTATTTTATACATCGATATCTCAATCTCAATGTCACGCCCCGAGTCCGAAGCGTCGGTGACATCCGGCATTGTTTAACAATTATCTTGCAAACAATAAAGCCTCGTATCAAATCAAACCAGTCTTTTTCGTAAATAAAGTATTGTCTTACAATGACAATGAAATAAAATACATCAGAATTGCGAGATGCGGAAAACTTAAACAAAAGGGATAACTTGATTCTTGCTCTTGATCATCAATCACCAACCCCAGAAAGCTTCCTGCTCCTCCTCATTTATTTGTTCTTCATTTTATTTGAAATGGTAAGGGGGTGAGCTTTTTTGGGAAAACATTCAGCAAGTGGGGGTCGATCGATTCCAAAGATACATATAGAACTTAATTCTTTAAAACAGTTCTTTAACAATCTTTCAAATCTTATAACCTTTAACTTATCATATCGAAATGAACAAATATGAGACAGATAATTCAGAACGAATCAGATTCTTCAGAACGGTTCAGAAACAGATCAGATTATAACAAACAGAACACTGTTACTTATCTCATTTTCATGGTCAATTTGTCCCCAATATGTTACTCCTCTAAGGGGTGAGGCCAGAACTCGGATTTTATACACACCAGTGGGGGCCAGACAGAAATGGTTTTATACCCACCATTGGGGACCAGACAGAATCACAATTCTCGTCCCATTTCAAATTGACTCGTAACAGTGTAACAAAGAGTTCAAAGGTAACAGACAGAACTTATCAGATTTCTCAGAGTTCAGACTTTTAGACATGTACAGTGGAATCAAAAGAATTCGAAGCATAGCAAGAAAACATAATCGATCGAATTTTTAAACGGAGCAAACCAATATTTTCGAAAAAGACATACCAACATGCATGTCATGTTATCTATATCAAAGTTTAAAAATAGAAAGAAGATACGTAAAACAAAAGCCCACTTACAATTTGTAGATTTTTTTGTACAAAGTTCTCTCTTGAATTTTCGGCAGCACTTCGGCGCAACTCTAACAAACTCTGTCTTCAGTTGGGCAGCACTTTGACATGGGTAGCAACTCTGGACTGCACGAAATCTTTACTTCCTTTTCTTCCTTTACTTCGGACGTGCCTTGTGAGGGTGAGGAGAAACCGAAATTTTTTGAGAGTGAGGGGAAAGGGAAAAACCAAAATTTCTCAAGGCTTTTTGGTACCCTTTTCTATCATCCTTGAGTTGGTATTTATTGAAGAAAATGGACCTTCCACCTAGCTCATCTTGACCGAAATCTTGCCCTCGAAAAATGGATTAAATATGATCATGATGTAGGTACAAAGTTTCATGCATGAAAATCCAAAATCCATGCATTCTTCAAGTTCTAGATTAGTCATGAATGTGGCTCAAAATCTCATGCACTCCTTAAATGTCATCTTGATTTTCTAAAGGGTCATTTCCTGCATCATCAATATGTCCTAGTTCTTAGCTCCTCTCGCAGCTCCTTCATTGGTTAATGCGAAGGTTATTTCGAATCTGTATTGAAGAGCGAGATCGTTATTGCATAGATAAGGTGCCTATCTTGACGCGGTACTTCCACAATGAGATCAGAAAATCAAAAAAAGGGCTTTCCATCCTTGCTTAATCATCCTATCAATCATGGTAAAGTATTGACTTTAATTTGTCCAAACCCTTAGCTCCTTTTGTGGTCTTGTTAGGACAAGCTTGGTTGAGCTTCTTTGAGCTGAAAGATCGAGTCCTTGAGCTGTGGTTTTACTCCTATAGTGACAATTCTTCAATGGATGCGGTTATTTGCAGCTCGGCCTCTCGTTGAGCTAATCCCTGAGCTTCGAAACTACCTCCTCAACTTATATTAGATGAAAATCTAAATTCATTTTTAATTTTATAATTAGAATGAAAGTATTCTGATCTTAGATTAAGCTAAATTTTAAGCTCGTAAATTTCTTACCTGATTTACTTTGGATCGGAAAATCCTGGTTTCTCATATCCCTCCCTCCTTATTGAAAGTTTCGTCCTCGAAACATGCATTAGCTTAATCTTTCGAATAGGTCAGGGTATTGCGATCGCATTTTCTCTTCGATTTCCCATGTTGCCTCTCTTTCAGTATGATTTGACCACTGTACCTTGACATAAGGTATTGTCCTATTTCTCAACACCTGGTCTTTTGAGTCCACTATTCGGGTAGGGACTTCTTCGTATTTGAGTTCTTCATTGAGGTTTCCTTCAATCATCAGTGGTGCAACTTTGAGTACGTGACTAGGGTCCGGGACATACTTTCTTAACTGTGAGATGTGGAAGACATTATGTATCCTGGACATATCAGGTGGTAAAACTAGACAGTAGGCTAAGGTTCCTACCTTCTCCAGTATTTCGAACGGTCCCACATATCTCGGGTTCAACTTTCCGGATTTACTGAACCGTACTACTCCTTTCATTGGCGAGACCTTGACATAAGCCTTTTCACCGATTTCTAATTCCAGCGGTCTTTTTTTCATATCTGCCCAGCTCTTTTGTCTATCTTGAGCTGCTTTGAGTCATTTCTTGATTACGACTACTTTATCAACGGTTAACTGAATGAGTTCTGGTCCAGTAACAGCCTTTTCTGTGACCTCGTCCCATTATAGGGGCGACCTACACTTCTTTCCATACAAAGCTTCATACGGAGCCATCTCGATACTACTGTGACAGCTGTTGTTATAGGTGAATTCGATCAGGGGTAACTGTTCACTCCAGTTTCCAGAAAAATCTAGTGCACATGCCCTCAGCATATCCTCGAGGGTTTGAATTGTCCGTTCAGTTTGGCCATCATTTTGAGGATGGTAGGCCGTGCTGAGAGTAATCTTGGTTCCCATAGCCTTTTGGAAATTTCCAAAATCTTGATACAAATCTTGGATCTCTAACAGACATTATACTTGCGGGAACTCCATGTAGTCTCACTATGTTGTCCATATACAAAGCGGCTAATTTATCCAAATTACAATTCATTCGTACTGGCAAGAAAAATGGGCAGACTTGGTCAATCTGTCAATAATCACCTAGATCCCATCGTTACCCTGTCTTGATCGTGGTAGTCCTACTAAGAAATCCATGGAGATGTTATCCCACTTCCACTCCGGTATCTCCAATGGCTGTAAAAGTCTTCCAGGCCTTTGATGTTCCGCCTTGACTTGTGGACAGACTAAGCACTTAGCAACAAAGACAGCTACATCTTTTTTCATACCGTTCCACCATTAATTATTTTTCAAATCCCGGTACATCTTGGTGCTTCCTGGATGTACTGAAAATATCGATTTATGTGCCTCGGCCATTACTTCTTCTCGAATTCCATCGACTTTTGGCACATACAATCGTCCTTTCATCCAGAGTATTCCATTTTCATCAATTTGAAATTCTGGAGCTTTCCCTTCTTCGATTTTTTTTAATTTTAAGGATGGAGGTGTCTTGACTCTGCTTCAATTTGATGGTCTCTCGAAGACCTGGTTGTACCGATAATGAAGATAAGTTCACCTTCCCATGGTTTTGTCGGCTCAAAGCATCTGCCACCTTATTTGCCTTACCCGGATGATAATTGATTGACAGATCATAGTCCTTGAGAAGTTCCATCCACCTTCTTTGCCTCATATTTAATTCCTTTTGTGTGAAAATATACTTGAGGCTCTGGTGGTCAGTAAAAACTTCGCATTTTACTCCACAAAGGTAGTGCCTCCAGATTTTAAGTGCAAATACTACTGCGGCTAACTCCAAGTCATGAGTGGGGTAATTCTGCTCGTATGGTTTTAGTTGTCGTGAGGCATAAGCAATTACCTGACTCTCCTGCATAAGCACACACCCTAATCCTCCCTTTGAAGCGTCACTGTATACAATGAAATTCTTACCATCCTCTGGAAGAACTAGTACTGTTGTGGATGCGAGTTTTGTCTTCAGGGTTTCAAAGCTTCTTTCACATTCCTCATTCCAAATAAATTTCGAATTTTTCTGAGTAAGTTTGGTGAGTGGGATGGCTATCGAAGAAAATCCTTCCACAAATTTTCTATAGTAGCCTGCTAAACCCAGAAAACTCCCGACTTCAGTCACTGTCTTTGGTTAAGGTCATTCCTTGATTGCCTCTACCTTCTTAGGGTCTACTGACACTCCTAATTCAGAAATTATATGTCCTAAGAACGCCACGCTTTTTAACCAAAATTCACATTTTTTGAACTTGGCGTATAGTTTCTTTCCTCGAAGTGTCTGCAAAGTGAGACGCAGATGCTCTTTGTGTTCTTCTTCACTTCGTGAGTACACAAGGATATCATCTATAAAGACAACCACAAACTTGTCGAGATATGGTTTGAATACCCGATTCATTAGGTCCATAAATGCTGCAGGAGCATTTGTTAGGCCAAAAGGCATTACTGTGAATTCGTAATGTCCATATCTTGTCCTAAAAGCAGTTTTAGGGATGTCTTCCGCTTTGACCTTCAACTGATGGTAACCAGATCTCATATCTAGTTTTGAGAAGACCTTGGCTCCCTTTAATTGATCGAAAAGATCATCTATTCTTGGGAGTGAGTACTTATTCTTTATGGTGATCTTGTTCAACTCCCGGTAGTCAATACATAGCCTCATGCTTCCATCCTTTTTCTTTACAAAAAGCACTGGGGTTCCCCATGGGGATGCACTGGGGCGAATCTGCTTCTTGTCTAATAATTCCTGCAGTTGCTCCTTTAGCTCCTTTAATTCAGCTAGAGCCATTCGGTATGGTGCCTTTGATATTGGTGTAGCACCAGGGACCAAATTGATTTCAAATTCTACTTCCCTATCTGGTATCTCTCCCGGTAGTTCCTCGGGGAAAACGTCTGGAAATTCTTGAACAATTGGAATATCTTCCAACTTTGGGACTTCTTCATCTTTGGTTTCATTGATCACTGCCAGGTAAATTCCTTCTCCTCCCTTTATAGCTTTCCAGGCTTGAGAAGCCGATAGTAGAGATTTTCTTTCTTTAGATTTCCCGTGATATACGACTTCCCTTTTTGTCGGAGTTTGAAGTCTAATATCTTTCTTTTGACAGTCTACAATGACATGGTTTTTGGCTAACCGCCCATTCCAAGGATGATGTCAAACTCAACCATATTGAGTTGAAATAATTCCACTTCAAAAGTTTGATTGCTTATACAAATTTTACAGTTTCGATACACTTTGTGTGTTTCAATTGTTTTGCTGGCAGGTGTTTCTATTCTTAACGGTTCACTAAGAATATCATGTTCAAATTTAAGCTTCTTAGTAAATCTTCTAGACACAAATGAATGCGTGGCACCACAATCAAACAAAGTATATGCATGTATGCTATGGAGTAGTATAGTACCTGCTACCACCTCGTTGGTGTTATCAGCTTCCTCTTGGGTGATTGCATACACCCTAGCATTGGTCTTGTTTTCATTTTGCTTTCTGGGTCCCGCCCATTTTTCTTTGTTCTCCGGACATTCTTTAATTCGATGACCCACCTGACCACACTTAAAACATGCACCTGACTTTCGATAACATTCCCCGTTATGATACTGTTTACAGGTGTCGCACCACTTCCCTTCCCTGTTGCCAGTATTACCAAAACTTCTTTGGGAAGGCCCACCTGAATAATTTGGTTTCTTAAACTTGGGACCATTCTGAGTAGGTTGATTGACCATTTGTCTTTTGTTCTTGTTCTCTTCCTCGCGTCGCTTTATATCAGTTTCTGCGCTCATTGCAGCGCCCATCAAATCCGCAAAGCTGTTTGGCTTGAATACTGCCAATGCCGACTGAATTCGACTGTTGAGTCCCTTATTGAATCGATGCATTTTTAATGTTTCATCCGACATGATCGTTGGGACATAGGTTCCCAGATCGTTGAACCTTGAAGTGTATTCCATCACTGACATATCCGGAGCCTGTTTGAAGTTTTCGAATTCACCCAACTTCTGTAGTCGAAATTCAGCGGGATAGTATTGTTTCAAAAATTCTCTCTTAAAAATCTGTCATGTGATCTCTTCCACTTCTGCCAAAGATGGCGACACAGTTTCCCACCATTTCCTAGCTCGGTCTTCCAAAAACGGTGTTACAACCTCCACTCTCAGCTCTTCAGGTATTTCCAGTAAATGTAGTTGTGTTTCGACGTTCTTGAGCCAGTTGTGGCTAACTTCTGGGTCTAGGTTCCCATCAAAAGTTGGAACTCGATTCCTTCTGAGAGATTCGTAATGGAACTTAATCCCACGCGGTTGCGGTTCAGGTAGTGGTTGGATGGCGTTAGCCAATGGGTTCACGAATCCATGTAACGTTGCAGCTACGATAGTAGCTATTGCCATCATATCCTCTTGACTGAGATTCACTCTGGATGGTGGTGTATTTCTGTTTTGGTTGGCACCACGGGGGTTACGGTTGTTTCGGGGTGGTCTGCCTACCATTTCCTATAAACATGTATTTTATTAATTCGTTTGCCACAATATTTAATCAAAGGAATAATTTCATTAAATTGTACAAATTTTCATTCAACCAAATATTTTTCAAAACAAATGATTAATCAAATATTTCTAGATACAATCGAAGCCTATTCTAAAACTCTCTCTCCCTACTCGTCTATAACTTCTCCGTCTACTACAACCTCTTTGACTTCTTCTTCCATCGGGTTTTCTTCTAGTTGTTCTATGAGTTCTTCCATATTGACCATATCATTTTGTAGGTGCTCAATGTTATTCTACAGTTGTGTGTTGTGGTGATCAAGGTTGTTTACTTGATCCTGTAGTTCTTGTATTGTTGATTGGCTTACTTTTTCATCGATTTCTTGCTCCTCAATTCGTTCTTCAAGACGGCGCTGCGTTTTGAGGAGACTATTATCGCGGATTTCGAGCATAAAAATTCTATCTTGCGCTTTCTTCAACTCTTGCTTTGTAGTCTCGTGTTGACTCTCTGACTCAGATGATAAGCAACATAACTTCTAACATCTTCGCGTAGTTTTTTCTCTTCCACTCGGGCTTCACGAAGATCCTGCATCATGCATACGTTATTCCCATCCAACTGGTAGTTATCTCTCTCGAGTTTTTCATTTTGTTCTTTCAGTGTTTTAATTTCTGACTCCTTTTCCTGAAGTTGTTTTTGAAGTTCATTTATAATGCTTTGGAGATTCATACTGGTTTCCAATAAAGATAAAAACAAAAACATTTTTATAGATAAGATACTCGTCAAATTTTAAATATGCAATAATAGAAAGTTAATAGAAAGTTTCAAAATAATTTGGTACACATAATATTTTCTTGGTCACAAATTTATTACAATCAAGATATGCTAATCTAATCGAACATCTCTCCGTCGTCGCTGTCACTGGCGCTGTCGTCTCCGGCCACATCCATCGGTGCTACCTCCTCTTCCTCCATGTTCTCTATCAACAAATGTAGGTAATTATTCTGATCCTGAAGTCTGTCCATAGTGCAGTGGAGCTTCGAAATGTACCGATCCTGCCTGGCGTTGTACTCCTCCTGGCGCTGACGGGTCTGAGCAGCACGTCTTTGCTCTATCTCCACTCTCTCCAATAAATCCCTGTTAAGTGCAACTAAACGCGTGATGCGAATGGAATCGGTTTGTATCTGCAGCAGCTGACTCTCCACCAAGTCCAGATGATGAGTCAATCGTTGTACATCAGTCTCAAGTATGTGTCTCACCTCACTAAGCTCTTGTTTCTCCAATTTTTCCTTGGCTAGTTGCGCTTTCAGAGTCGCGATCTCCCTTGTCTGATTATCAATCATGAGCTGACGCATGCAAAGGGCAGCCTGAGCGCGAGTACGTGGAGCAGCCATTTCCTAGGATAAAAATCGAAAGCAAAGCATCAGAATCGTATAAAGGATAGAAAGGCACAAATAGTAGAAACAAAGTTGCCGTGGAAAATTTTCGATACTCAGAGTTTGTGGAATGATCGAAGGGATAGATTTTTTTGAAGTCAATTCGAAATTTAGGAAACAGATGAAAGTTAGACTTCAAGAACGGATGAAAGTTGTACTCAAATTGGGATACACTAGGCTTTTGCCAAAATTTGACTTCGCCAAATTTTTTCTATCAAAATCCCAACGGGATTATGAACCTGGCGGCTCTGATACCACTTAAATGTCACGCCCTGAGTCCGAAGCGTCGGTGACATCCAGCATTGTTTAACAATTATACTGCAAACAATAAAGCCTCGTATCAAATCAAACCAGTCTTTTTCATTAATAAAGTATTGTCTTACAATGACAATGAAATAAAATACATCAGAGTTGCGAAATGCGGAAAACTTAATTAAAAAGGGATAACTTGATTCTTGCTCTTGATCATCGATCACCAACCCCAGAAAGCTTCATGCTCCTCCTCATTTATTTGTTCTTCATTTTTATCTGAAATGGTAAGAGGGTGATTTTTTTTGGGAAAACACTCAGCAAGTGGGGGTCGATCGATTCCAAAGATACATATAGAACTTAATTCTTTAAAACAGTTCTTTAACAATCTTTCAAATCTTATTACCTTTAACTTATCATATCGAAATGAACAAATATGAGACAGATAATTCATAACGAATCAGATTCTTCATAACGGTTCAGAAACAGATCAGATTATAACAAACAGAACACTGTTACTCATCTCATTTCCATGGTCAATTTGTCCCCAATATGTTACTCCTCTAAGGGGTGAGGCAAGAACTCGGTTTTATACCCACCGGTGGGGGTCAGACAGAAATGGTTTTATACCCACCATTGGGGACCAAACAGAAATGGTTTTATACCCACCATTGGGGGCCAGACAGAATCACAATTCTTGTCCCATTTCAAATTGACTCGTAACAGTGTAACAAAGAGTTCAAAGGTAACAGACAAAACTTATCAGATTTCTCAGAGTTCAAACTTTTAGACATGTACAGCGGAATCAAAAGAATTCGAAGCATAGCAAGAAAACATAATCGATCGAATTTTTAAACGGAGCAAACCAATATTTTCGAAGAAGACATACCAACATGCATGTCATGTTATCTATATCAAATTTTAAAAATAGAAAGAAGATACGTAAAACAAAAGCCCACTTACAATTTGTAGATTTTTTTGTACAAAGTTCTCTCTTGAATTTTCGGCAGCACTTCGACGCAACTCTAACAAACTCTGTCTTCAATTGGGCAGCACTTTGACATGGGTAGCAACTCTGGACTGCACGAAATCTTTCCATCCTTTTCTTCCTTTACTTCGGCCGTGCCTTGTGAGGGTGAGGGGAAACCGAAATTTTTGGAGAGTTAGGGGAAAAGGAAAAACCGAAATTTCTCAAGGCTTTTTGGTACTTTTTTTTATCATCCTTGAGTTGGTATTTATAGAAGAAAATGGACCTTCCACCTAGCTCCTCTTGGCCGAAATCTTGCCCTCCAAGAATGGATTAAATGTGATCATGATGTAGGTACAAAGTTTCATGCATGAAAATCCAAAATCTCATGCATTCTTCAAGTTCTAGATTAGTCATGAATGTGGCTCAAAATCTCATGCACTCCTTAAATGTCATCTTGATTTTCTAAAGGGTCATTTTCTGCATCATCAATATGTCCTAGCTCTTAGCTTCTCCCGCAGCTCCTTCATGGGTTAATGCGAAGGTCATTTCTTGCACATTTAATTTGTCCAAACCCTTAGCTCAACTTTTAGCTCCTTTTGTGGTCTTGTTAGGACAAGCTTGGTTGAGCTTCTTTGAGCTGAAAGATCGAGTCCTTGAGCTGTGGTTTTACTCCTCTAGTGACAAATCTTCATTGGATGCGGTTATTTGCAGCTCGGCCTCTCATTGAGCTAATCCCTGAGCTTCGAAACTACCTCCTCAAGTTATATTAGCTGAAAGTCTAAGTTCATTTTTAATTTTATAATTAGAATGAAAGTGTTCTGATCTTAGATTAAGCTAAATTTTAAGCTCGTATATTTCTTACCTGATTTACTTTGGATCGGAAAATCCGGGGTTCTGACACTCAATGTCATGTATGCCACATCAAATCAACAACTAAGGCATATAGACATATAATCTCATCCCAATCAATCCAACATATATCATATAATACAGATACCTGTTGATCGAGCAAAACTTGCACTGTGGAATCCTCAATAAAAATATAGTTTTATATTCTCAAAAATTAATCGCAAATGCACGATGTCAAGTTATAGTAAAACGTATAAGAGTACGAGTATCGATCCCACAGAGATTGATTTGACAAATTTACTTTAAATTAAATTCTTTAATTAATTAAAACGACAATCGAATTACTTAATAACTAAATTAATACTAGAACAATAAATTGAAACAAACACATTAAAAATAATATAAACTAAAATAATAAATAAACGAGTGTTAGGATCTCGGTTCACCTACCCGTCGTTAATTTAATTAATTAATCTCGACACTGATTTACGCTTTTGACAGGATTTCCTAAGCAATTAACATACTCTCTCGAGCTATGCTAAATTAATTCTACACGAAAGAATACTAAAATTTCTTTTATTATTTACTAACGGTGAATTGCATGTCGATCTGTGAAATCCTTTAGCTTTCGCTCTACTGGACTATGACTACCAACGTGTATCCAACTTCATATCTCTATGTAAATTGTAGATCCACGGATTATGCTACTCGTTCCTATCGCAAGTTACTCTCTCGAACTCACCCACAATATTAGATATTATTAAAGTTAGCTAGGCTTTAACAATTCAATGTAAAATAATAGCACAATCAAGAATAAATCAAAAGTCGAGAATTAAATAATCAAACAATAGTTCGGGGTCGGATACCCTAAATCCTAACTACAATAAAAGAGTAAAGAGAAAACGCTGTCGGCTTTTCGTTTGGTTGAATTGATATGCGCTTGCTACAGTGTCGCGCCTTCTCCTCCCAGACCAAGTCGGCGCCTCCTTCCTCTCTCCCCCTTTTTTTATATGTTCTTCACTCTTTTTAATTCGTGCAGCCCAATTTCAAATTCCAAAATCAGTGGCCCACTTCTTTCCATCAATTTCCCGTAAAGCCTCCACACAATTAATCCAAGCGGCGGGCCCCATATTAATTTTCTTTCCTAGTCAAAATCGAAGTCACAATTGATGGTCTCCCATTTAATCTCAATTGATGCGGACCTTGCTTAAGCAACTTGATTTCCATACGTAGTGATTCCTTTTTTTTCCCAGTGCCAATCTCGCTCGAGCGGTCATCTTTGTTGGCTCGAGCGTGAGACTTTTGTCCTAAAATTTATTTTTCGTCTTAGGTCCATCTTCTTGGTATTTCTCCTACAAAATAATCAACATAATTAATAAATTACTCAAAAACATAAATTATAAAATAAATGAATAAAATACATATAAAATAATGTAACAACAGACTCAGAATAACGAAATAAAAACACGTAAAAATCACATATATCATCTGTCGTATGTTACCCGGTCGCAACATACCTCAATTCTTCGTTTCCAGTTGATGTAGCCTGAAGATAACGGTATAATACTTTATCTACATCAATAACATACTCATTCCAATCAATAACATTATCAGATATCATTAATATGAGTTTCAAATATCATTTGAAACTTCAAAAATTCATATTAAATCCAAATCATATCATAATTCAATTTCAACTTCGAATATGAGTTTCTTGACGGTTATTCTACTACATATAAGAAATTCAACTTCAAATACATGCTATTCCAGCACTTTGATATTTAGAGCTGCTGGAACCAGAAGAAAATTACCTCAGTCAGAAGCCCTCGACGCAAAGATCACAAATATATAATTTGTTTCGCGTTTAGACAGCGTTTCGAAGTCGATTCGGACGAAGGAAATCGAAATTGTCTCGAAGATATCAAATAGGAAATGAAGAAGAAAAGAGGAAAGAATTATTCTTATCCCCCCACCACTTCGTCGCTCGGTCGGTAGAATTCTCACGCCCGAGCGCGAGAAGTTCTGTCCCCGAGTTTCAAATGCACCGCGCTCGGGCGGTCACAAATTACATTTCATATATCCTGGCGCTCGGGCGGTCATTTTCTACTTCCCGGGCTCCACAAGTTCTGTACAAATATTAATTTTTGTACTATATTGGCGTCCGGCTTTTCCACTCGAGCTCTTATAACGTTAATTCATATTCAATACTTATTTTCTCATTTTCATTGTCACGATATACATCATATACATAATCACATGACAATTTCTTAGATTATCGATAATCACGTTGGATTTACGATAATATGATACACGGTCCTTACATTTCTCCCCCTCGTAAAAGATTTCGTCCTCGAAATCTCAAACATCTTTATATACATAACATTGGAAAACATATATATGTCACCAGTTATAGTATATATCAAAACTAAAATCAGAAAAGGGATCAGAATACATTGAATACAATAGAACAGATGACATCGAATCAAACAAATACGGATACGAATCTCGAATTTTTCTTTCCAATTCCCATGTTGATTCTTCCACACTATGTCGTGTCCATTGTACTTGTACTAAAGGAATCAATTTATTTCGCAATATCTTTTCCTTTCTATCCATAATACGAACAGGTTGTTCGACATAGGAAAGAAAAGGATCAAGTTCAACTTCGTCAGGTGCAAGTACATGTGATGGATCTGGTTCATATTTCCTCAACATGGAAACATGAAATACATCATGAATGGCAGATAGAGATGGTGGCAATGCCAATCGATACGCAAGATCACCAACTCGATCCAGAATCTCGTATGGACCAACATAACGAGGAGATAATTTCTCTCGCATGCCAAATCGAACAGTGCCTCTAAAGGGAGATATTTTCAAAAACACTTTGTCACCTTTCTGGAATTCCAAGGGTCGTCTTCGTTTATTCGCATAACTCGTTTGACGATCCTGAGCAGCTTTCATCCGCTGCCAAATCAAGTGAACCTTATCATTCATTTCCCGTATCATTTCAGGTCCAGTCAATTGTCTCTCACCAATTTCATCCCAGAATAACGGTGATCTACATCATCTCCCATATAAAGCTTCATACGGTGTCATACCAATACTCGTTTGGAAGCTATTATTATAAGAAAATTCAACCAATGGTAAGGCATCTTGCCATCCAATTCAAAAATCCATCACAATCGCACGTAACATATCCTCTAACGTTTGAATTGTACGCTCCGTCTGGCCATCAGTTTGAGGATGATAAGCAGTACTCATAGCCAAACGCGTACCTATCGCTTCCTGAAAACTACCCCAGAATTTAGAAGCAAACCTGGGATCACAATCAGATACAATTGAGACTGGCACACCGTGCAGTCTCACAATATTATCGATGTATAAACGGGTCATTCTCTTATAAGGATAAGTCCGTTCATACGGAATAAAATGTGCAGATTTCGAAAGCCGATCAATAATAACCCAAATAGCATCATGGCCTTTGGGCGAATGAGGTAGATGAGTCACAAAATCCATAGCAATATGCTCCCAATTCCATTTCGGGATTTCAAGACTATTGAGTAAACCTCCGGGTTTCATTCTCTCGGCTTTTACTTGCTCGCAAATAATACATTTTGAAATAAACTCAGCAATGTCCTTCTTCATACGTTTCCACCAGAATTGAGGTCTCAATGTCAAATACATCTTTTTCGGCCTCCAGGGTGAATACTGTATTTGCTACAATGTGCTTTTCGAAGAAGGGCATATTTCAAATCAGAATCATCAGGAACTACCAGCCAACTATTAAGTCGTAAAGAACCATCAGAAGAAATCTGAAATCCAGACTGATGTCCTGCAGATACAAGTTCTTTCGACTTTTGGATCTGAGCATCGCTTCGTTGGGCCTTTCGTATTTTCGATATCAAGTTCGGCTCAATTTGCAATGCTGAGACAGTGACAGAATTCCAATTCGAGTGAAAAGTCCAACCAGAAGTACATATATCCTCATGTACCTGGCGACACAAACAGAAACTAAAACAGAATCATACACCTTACGACTCTGGGCATCCTCAGTAACATTCACCGATCCAGGGTGATATTGAATCTCACAATCAAAATCCTTCAGGAGATCCATCCACTTGCGTTGTCTCATATTCAGATCAGATTAAGAAAAGAGATATTTCAGACTTTTATGATCTGAATAAATAAAAAACTTTTCTCCGTACAAATAATGGCACCAAATCTTCAAAGCAAATACAATGGCAGCCAATTCGAGATCATGAACAGGATAACGTGTTTCATGAGATTTCAATCTACGAGACGCATAAGCAACCACTTTGCCATGTTGCATCAGAACACAGCCCAAACCTTTACCAAACGCATCTGTACACACTACAAATCCTCCGGTACCTGAGGGAATCGTAAGCACAGGTGTTGTGGCAAATCTCGTCTTCAATTCAAGAGAACTAGCTTCACATTCATCTGACCAAATGAATCGCTGATTCTTCTATGTCAGCTGAGTAATAGGTTTAGCTATTTTCGAAAATCCTTCGATAAAACGACCATAATAACCAGCTAAACCAATGAAGCTTCGGATCTCAGGAACATTCGTAGGTCTTGGCCAATTCAATACAACTTCGACCTTCGAAGGATCAACAGATATGCCATGTCTCGAAATGACGTGGCCCAAAAATACAACTCTATCCATCCAGAATTCGCATTTGGACAATTTAGCATATAAATTTCCATAACGAAGAGTTTAAAGTACCAGTCTCAGATGTTCAGCACGCTCCTTTTTCGATTTCGAATAGACAAGAATATCATCAATAAACACGATAACGAATCGGTCAAGATTACCTCGAAAGACACGATTCATTAGATCCATAAAAACAGCAGGATCATTCGTGAGACCGAAAGACATAACCAAGAATTCATAGTGGCCATACCTCGTACGAAAAGCAGTTTTGGGCACATCTTCCTCTCGAACACGTACTTGATGATATCCAGATCGAAGATCAATCTTCGAGTATACAGAAGTACCCTGAAGTTGATCAAACAAATCATCAATACGGGGAAGTGGGTATTAGTTTTTTACAGTAACCCGATTCAGTTGTCTATAATCAATACGCATTCGCATAATACCATCTTTCTTTCGAACAAATAAAACTGGAGCTACCCAAGGTGATACACTCGATCGAATATATCCCTTATCGAGAAGATCCTGTAATTGTTCTTTCAATTCTTTCAATTCCAATGGTGCCATGCGATAAGGAGCTTTCGAAATAGGTGCAATCCCCGGCACAAGATCAATACTAAACTCAACTTTTCGATGAGGAGGAAAATAAGGAATCTCATCGCGAAATACATCCGAGAATTCTTTCGCAACACGAATCTCAGATAAAGAAGACTCATTTTTTGAGATATCAATAGCATAGATAAGATAACCCTCATCTCCGCTAGTCAAAAGTCGAGACATTTCCAAGGAAGATACCAATGGAATTTTGGCTTGGGAACCCATGTCATAAAAATTCAACTTGGGTCCATCAATCGGTCGAAATCGAACCACTCCATGACAACAATCAACAGTAGCTTGATTTGTCGTCAAGATATCCATGCCAACAATACAATCAAAGTCGCGCATTGGGGGACAATCAAATTCAAGAATACCACATTATCCTTATATATCAATACACAATTATGCACAACTTTTTCAGACAAAATAATCTTCCCTGCTGGCGTGGCTATCGAAAAAGTATCATACAACAGGTTATACTCAATACCATGAGATGCAACAAATGCATGAGATATGAATGAATGAGATGCTCCTGTATCAAATAAAACACGTGCAGAATAATCGCAAAGCATGCAATTACCTGCAATCACGCCACCAGGAGCTTCTCTCGCCTGATCTTTGGTCATGGCATACACTCTCACTTGGGGAGGAACTTGGGCACTCTGACCACCCGGTCCTCGATATCGTGGGACATTCGACTACTGAAGCGATGGAACAGGAACAGCAGGTCTTATCATAGTACTAGGGCCACATCTAAATCCTGGCTGGGATTGAGCAGAAGTCGTACCCCTGTTCGGACATATCCGAGAGAAATGGCCTTCCTGCCCACATTGATAACAAGTACCAAACATACCTCGACACTGCTCGATAGTATGTTTTCCTCCACAATGGCTACAGTAGGGAGCAATCACAGGACTCCCTCTCCGTGATCCACTAGAGCTCGAAGAAGACGAGGAATCAGAACCAGTCTTCTTAAACTTCTTACCTCTCGGTCGCAAAGTAGGCTGCTGAGCTGACACTGGAGGTGGAGGAGTATACTGTGGACCTCCTCTCCTAAGTCCAGCCTCGACTGTCTTGGCTCGTTCAACTGCCTCTGCGTAGCTGGTAGGCAATCCAGAAACAACATATGTACATAAAGCAGGATGTAAACCATTTACAAACCTATTATATTTTGCCCTCGCATTCCCAGCTACGTGATGTGCATACTTCAACAAAGTAGAAAACTTCGAAGCATACTCTGCAACAGACATCGTTCCCTGCTGCAGATTATTGAATTCATTCTCCTGAGCAGTATAATAAGAAGGAGGGTAATACTACTCCAAAAACTGGGCCTAGAAGACATCCCTAGTGACTTCAATCCCGGCCTCTTTCAATCTAATCTCAGCGGCTTCCCACCAAGATTTAGCTCGGTCTTTCAGCTGATACAAAGCAAGTTTCAGTCTCCGAGCCTTGGAATACTCAACAATATTAAACAATTGCTCGATATCCTTCAACCAGGCTTCAGCTCTTTCTGCACTCTCAGTGCCAAAGAACCTCGGTGGTTTCAGATCCTGGAATCAAGCCATCACAACATCCATAGGACAACCCTTCAAATTGTCCAACTATTCTCTCAGTACTGCTACTCGCAGTTTCATTTGTGTGATCCATCTACAAATCAAAAGATGAATATCACAATTTCACATCATCATCAATCTAATCAGATACTTACTCAAATCAAATCAAGTAGGAGCAAGTAATACAAATAAATCAAACACATACGCACAATTCATTTGTGCCTACTCAAGTGTACACAAGACTCAATCGAGCATTCCCAGCTATGCTCTGATACCATACTATGTGGGACCCATAAC
Organism: Primulina eburnea; assembly: GCF_022965805.1. Classification (NCBI taxonomy): domain Eukaryota; kingdom Viridiplantae; phylum Streptophyta; class Magnoliopsida; order Lamiales; family Gesneriaceae; genus Primulina; species Primulina eburnea. The sequence continues at coordinate 21,467,946 of NC_133107.1, forward strand.
TCTTAATCGTTATTACAACACAATCTGATTAGGGTTAATTACTCACAGCAGAAAAACAAGTTTAAATTTTCGTTACAATGAGCCCAAAATATCTCTTCTATAATTTGAATGCTAAAAATAGTATTTCATCTCATATAATAAAATATGCACACACATAAACAAACCAATCACATACAAACAAATCAAC